>NW_026463426.1:0-77696 GCF_021730395.1 Mercenaria mercenaria
GATCTTGTTCGATTATTGGTAAAACCAAAATGGTGTTATCAGCAAACTAAATGTTATCATGTTGCAATCAATTTCATTTGACACATTTAGATAAATCAAGATAACTTCAAATAATGTCCAACGATATGGTTGGAGCATATACAGACCTGACTTACTTTATATTAAGTGAATACAGCCACCAGACTGCGACCGTTAAAATAATCAAAGCTTTCGAAATACTGATAGGGCAGAGAAATTGTTTTGTTATGTCAGTGTTATTTATTATATTAAGAACAAGATACGCAATTTATTTGCAAAATTTAAATACGTTTTAAAGAAGTTCTATTGTGTTTTTAAGAAACAAATATTGAAGACTTAAAATTTAACTCCACTCCTGAAATGCAGTTTTTTGTGTTATGTACATGTTGTTTCCCACTAAACTTCACTTTGTTATTTTTTAAATAGATTACTCATTGTTTACTGTAAAGCCTGTCCTAGTTTTGAGATATCATGAATGTCAGTAAGTTATTTCAATGTTTTTTCCAGACTGTTCCATCACAAGTACTGATAAACAGGGACTAATCTGTTGGGGTTTTTTTTGTGAATTCTTGGAGATGCATAAAAGTGCTGGTAACTTCCATGATGTCTGCGGACAGCACAGAACCTAAAAGAATTTCCTGTAATAAAGTATTACCAGTTTGGGCATTACACATTTGATAGATTTACATTTTACATTAAAATTGTGGATTTTAGATATATCATATATTTTTAAGAGAGGATTTACATTCATTGGATAAAGTTCAGGTTGAGTGAGATATTTGGAGAGAACAGAATTTGGACTGTTGTTGAATATTGTAATTGGACTTCACGCCTATGTAACATTTCAAGGTATTTGAATTGCTACTTTTCAAAATAAACTTTACTATTGTTAATATAAATATTTAAGTTTACGTTTAAGGCTAAAATTGTAGGCACGTGTACAGAGATTCCTTTTTACGGTTTCTTTAAGAGCATAAGATGAAGACGTATATAATTGTCGGTCGTTTTCAAACCATGCATTATCTGTATTTGTCTGTAGGATTAAATGCAAAACTTTCATTCTTCTTCATACCGTACCGTTTTGCTCTCACCGTAATCACACGACTCCGTCCAAATAGTCGAATCGTCAATTTCCATGATTATGGTTAACTTAAGCCCGCAAGTTTATTTTAGAACAAATGACGATGGTATATATGGCATGTCAAACGTTGCTAAATAATATATGTATGTTATTATTATTGTATGTTTGTTATTGTTATTCAATGTCGTGTCATTCATATTCTAAAAGTCATTATTGTTATTCAATATTTCGTTATTCTTATTGTATCTTTGATATTGTTATTCAATGACGTGTCATTCATATTCAAAGTGTTACCATTGTTATTCTATATGTCGTTATTCTTATTGTATGTTCGATATTCTTATGGTAAACGTCATTATTGTTGTTCTATCTTTCATTATTCTTATTGGATCTTTGATATTGTTATTCAATGTCGAGTCATTCATATTCTAAGTATTACCGTTGTTATTGTATATGTCGTTATTCTTATCGTATGTTCGATATTCTTATGGTAAAAGTCATTATTGTTACATTGTCACATTTCTCATTAAATTTTCAAAAATTTCAAACTTTTCATTTTAAATCTGGTATAGTATTTCTTATTCTGTCATTAAAGCTGCGGAAAAGATCATGTTCTGTACTATCAAATATCGTCAATTAAAGATTAATAAACATGCCTCATGGCTTTTACCTAGAGTCTTGAGTGTATTGCGAATTTTAGGTTAGGTGGAAGCACCTCAGAAGGCTTTTGATTGGTTGAAAAGGTATAGGGTATTCCACGGTGTATATTACCATGTAAAGTGATCTCCCATTGGTGTAAAATATGCTGGATGTGTTTCATAAATTAAAACTGTAATTACTGGCTAAGATTATATAGAATGATGCATTTTGTGTGAGAAATATACATGTAAAGCTTTGTTATGAGAAAAATAACTTCCGGACTATGGGTAACCGAGTTCAAAAAGTAAAAAAAAAAAGGCATAAAATGACGTTCTTGCATTTTTATGATGGTTTTTGGATAGTTCTTCCATCCTTAGTACAAATGTATGCGGCATCAAAAGTTTAAATGTTAGGAAAGGCCCATGACCGAAATCATTACAATATGAGCTTATGAAAATTGAGTTATTGGGTTTTATGTTGCCCCTTTTTGCATAATAAACCTGTTTATTTTTCCTGGGCCTCTGTTCCAGTAAGGAGGTCGCGACGAGAACAGTATTGTAGTAATTAGTTGTGCGCTAGTTGTTTCCCTTTATATTTTGGACGCAATTTGTAATGAAAAAGCGTGAATTTCGTTTTTGGATTTGCCACGTTTACATGGCCATTTAAATTCTCGTCAGCAATGGAACAACATAGACTTTCACTGAATTTATTTTGCATATTCACATGGTATTTATTTTATATACAAGTTGCTTACTATAAGACTCAAAAATGCAAGTTAATGCCGTGGTGAGAAGTTATCCACAACCTTGAGAAATATGATTGGTAGGCCAATAAAGATCTTCAGAATAAGCGTGGACAAAGCAGCTATCGTGGCTCTTGGAATGGTTACGGTCAAAGTGCATCTTCATTGATGGAAGCTCTTAGACACAAATTAATATTGAACCGGGTGAGTCGTATTCTTTAATTTAATTCATTAAATTCAATTCAGAGATGGAAAAAATCTTAGAAGTAATATTTTAAGAATGATCGAAAATGCCGTCATATTGTAGATAGTAGGTCAATGGCGTAGCTCAAAGAGGGAACTATAGGCCAAGTGCAAAAAAAAAATGTTCAAATAGCGTCATATGTAGCTTTATATATGGACAGAGACACGTACCATAAGGACTCTAAGTTTGAGAGTGCACATGATGTCTGGTCTCCAGGGCTTTTATATTATTTTATTTTACAAGTACAAAACAAAACTATCGAACTGTGAGGGATCTAAGGTTCAAGACCCAGTTGAACACTGGTTAGGCCGTACGTAAGATAACTTTTCTAATTTTGATTATTAAGGTAATTTTTATTTGTGCTCATGTTGAGTCAATAAAAAAAGGGGAAAAATACGGACAAATTACTATGGGCGCTGTGAGTTGTTTTTCGTCCTTTAAGTTTCACAGCGGCGCTGTGGGCTAAAGCATTGAACTATTGTACCTTTCATTGTACCTTTTGGTGTAATGGCTGAAATGTTAGCATAAATGCTTTGTTGCGGAATTATTTGTCCATATGTGCTATTAGCTAAAAGGAATTATATATACTGCCACCCAGTTGTTACGGCAGCTTAAAACAAAAACGTAATGATAAATATATAGGCGGATTATAAGCGTGTAAGCTTGCGTAAGCAGGGATATAAATAGGCTCTAGCCATTGGCCCCTAGATATTCGGCTGGGCCTCTAAATTGTTGGATAAAATGCCCGTATACCCAATGTTTAACATTTAGTTTGGACAGTCAGGGCCCCTAAATGAAAATAGCTAGTTTATATCCCTGGTTTGGCAGATAATATGCCTGCGGCCACGTCTTCATAATCTGTGCAGCTATGTACTTTTGTTGTGGGGGCACAAGTATATGCTTTATATTGGTTTAAGGGGTAAAATAAAATAAATAAAAGTAAAACCCCTTAACTGTTAGAGGCAGCCTTGACTATAAAAAATTGTCGGCTGAAGTGTCGTCTCTGTCGGCTTCCCATAACTCACCTGCGCTTATATACTTCAAGGTAAAATGTGCTTCTCATCGGCCGTCCCCAAGCGTCGAGAGTTGCAAAAAAAAAAAAAAGTAAAATGAAAACAAATGTCTTTGCTAAACCTCTAACAACCAGGGTCCCACCAAAGAGGACCCCCTTGAAGCGTTTCCGTCTGTTTGGTCAGTGCAGGTCTGTTTTTGGGAATAACTGTATGCGCAGTACAAGTGTACTGTATCCTTTCGTCCTTTGAACAGGTAGATTTTAGTTAAAATAGCAAAATTCGTACAAGTAAATTTTGTCTATAGCTAATTTGAGTTCCGTATATAAGGGCATGGCAGTTTTGATTCCAGTTTAGTTGGTATTTTTTTGCATGATTCGGGCATAATATGTTGTCTTGATCTGTCCAGGTAGCGTTCAGGTGCATTGTCATAAATAGTCTTTAATGTTCTGCTGTTTCATTAATTTTCGTGCTTATTTAGGGAAATACCTCCAGGTCAACATTAAAAATTAAAACCCTGCTCCCGTCCTACCTTTTAACCTTGGATTGTCACTGAAAAAGCATGAAAATCCTGACTATGAACAGTGACGCCTGTCAAAATAGAGTCTGTTTTATATGAAATTCTATATGAACTATCTGTGGTTTTGATGCTAAAGTGTGACATGTGGCCGTTAACTGTTGCCTGTTGTAGTCGTGGGTTGCATGCACACAAAAGAATTTGAATAGCCCTGGAGCAGGGCTTTAACGCCAGCCCTGCTCCCGTCCCACCTTTTAACCTTGAATTGTCACTGAAAAAGCATAAAAATCCTGACTGTGGGCGGTGAAGTCTGTCAAAATGGAGTCTATTTTGTATAACATTCTATATGAAATGCCTGTGGTTTTGCGTGCTAAAGTGTGGCACGTGTGCGTTAACTGTTACCTATTGTAATCATGGGTTGCGTACACACAAAAGAATTTGAATAGCAGCGGAGCAGGGCTTTAAGTTTGTAAAAAAAATAGTCGTTGTTATAAGGTTTATAAGGTATCAGAAATGATATGGGCGGCTACACTTCCATGATGCGCATGTCTGACAGCCAGATTGCATTTTCTAGCCACGGTACAAGTCCTTTTCTCTTCGTTAGTTTTGTTTTCCAAGGAGTATCACATATAAGACTAATACCATAATCTTACATCCGTTGTGCTGCTGTTTCATTCATATTTTTCAGCGGCATTGGCTAAATTATTGTCATCACAGTTTCCATCGATTGGCACAACGGTTCACAAATGTCTTACTGTCGCCATGTTTCCAGTGATTGTCTGTATGGGTTGTATACCTGTTGTGATGGATGAGCATTCAATTCACAGGATGATTTGTATCTGCAACCATCTCTTGTAGTGAAATATCACTATTTTAGAAAAGGCAAGTATTTTATTTACATGTTTATGTACATATAAACAAATCGTAATTACTGTCCAGGACGGATCGCCCCCGATACATAGATTTTATTTATTTAGCTGATTAATGAACAATTATTATGACCAATTTTCTAATCATATTAAGGGGCTTAACTCTACGAGGACAGCAAAATGTTTTAATTTGCGAACTTGGAAAGTATATGTATGAGAAACATAAGCGTATGTTTAATATCTTAATAATCTACTTTGAAATATGCTTATAGAATATTAAAGAAATGAAATTCTACCCTTATTTTTCTTACATCACTTTTAAATTACTCTACTGTCGTTTTATGTTTATTTCTCAGTATTCTTAATATGCTTAACAAATGCGGCACATTCACATTATTAAATAATGAAAGTACATTCTCGTGTTTAAAAAAAAAAGAATTTTGAGGGATATCACTTTAAGACAGACGTTTACGTTTATAAATATACTGGTGGAATTCGACCAGAGAAGAACTGTTACATGTCTTCCTTTGTTGCAATTGCAACAATGTACGAATGCTTGATATTTACATATCTAGGTTAAACGCCGTTTTTGACTATTGTTTAGTTTTATCTATGTACAAATGACATTAATTTTGTAGGGGGACAAATCTTTTAGAATATTTAAGAATCCAATTTTACAAGACAGAACGGTAAAAAGTGTGTTTGAAAGATGGGTTGTTTATAAAGATGTTGATCATTTACTGAAAATTTCTATGGTTTTCGGATATACTGCTAAACCTTACACAAATTTCTACATTGATAATTATGATAAAAGTAACGCTTGGTTTTAACCTTGGGGCAATTATTATTTTATTCAGCAGTTTCATTTATTCATAATGTATATATACGTATGCAAAAATAATAATTTTAGTGGCCCTTCAACACACATAAGTGCATTTCAGGTATGGCACTAGGCAAGGTGATTAATAATAAAAGACGGAAAATAACTATTCAATTCGAATCGGTTCTTTGATAATGTTTATTGCTAACAGTTTTCCCCTTTTGCAGCCATCACTGGGGAATGATTGTTCTTCCGATTGATTGAAATTGTATCTTATTTATTTAATGTATTTTGTTTGTACCTTTGCAGTGTCGCTGGGGCAAATGAAATTAGGTTATTTTCATTATACATCTTTAAATTAACTGTTTGTATAGTATGTGCATTTTAAACATTATGTCACCTTGCCAGTTGCCATGAGAAATCTTTAAAATAAAGTCGCGGCCTTTTCCCATTAAACTGTATTGTAGTTTTCATTTATACTGATATGTTAGTTGTAGTGGGTGTGACAGACGTATATGGTCGGGCGCTAACTCATCTGCCAACGAAATGTGATATTATCAGTCATTAATAATTGCATTCTTGTTTTCTTTTATAATGGCTGATGATTTTGCGTCTTGCTAATGGCTGCTGTCATTCCCTGTTATATGGTCCAGTGATAAAATAATGGGTTTTATGTTGCCCCTTTTTGCATAATAAACCTGTTTATTTTTCCTGGGCCTCTGTTCCAGTAAGGAGGTCGCGACGAGAACAGTATTTTAGTAATTAGTTGTGCGCTAGTTGTTTCCCTTTATATTTTGGACGCAATTTGTAATGAAAAAGCGTGAATTTCGTTTTTGGATTTGCCACGTTTACATGGCCATTTAAATTCTCGTCAGCAATGGAACAACATAGACTTTCACTGAATTTATCCCACCCGCCCATGCCCATATTTGTTGATATTGTTTATAACTTTATTGTGAACCAGAAATCTTTGCTGCTTCTGTTCATCTGTTTTTCAGGTTCCTGCATAGTAGATCTGTTTCAGATCATAGAATACGTCATCAGGGAACCGTACAATAGCAGAAAGTAGTATTCCCACAAACAACACACACAGCTATGAAGTGACTGATGAATTATTTGGTCATGTAATAAAGTTTACGATCATTCTTTGAGAGGATGTATCAATAAAGTTAACGATCATTCTTTGAGAGGATGTATCAATAAAGTTTACGATCATTCTTTGAGAGGATGTATCAAAATAATGACATGGATTTTGTGAGATTATTGCTATGAGAACTACTTTAGAAATGAAATGGAATACCCATACGATCAGACAATTTAGTAATGTTGTTCGTAAAATGTTCTGTTGAACACCAGAAACTCAAACTGATAGATCTATAAATATATATGTTAACGTTATTATTTGTCGCGGCTTTATAACGTTTTATAGAAAATTGATTCTAATATGAAAAGTCACTGTGGGAGTAGAAGAGTACCAAAGTCATATGCATTAACTTTAAAGTAATAGTATTACTCGAAAGTAATAGTTTAATTCAGAATGGTATTAAGTAACTTGAATAGTCATGTTTTTGTTAGTGTTCTGTGTAGCGAAGGAAATAGCTTATTAGCCTTGATTAATGGTACGCCACTTTGAAAAGCTGTCGACCACCGACCATGGTTTATATTTGTTTGTGGAAAATGTCATGAGTCTAACCAGTGTTAGCAGAAGCCTTGTCATAGTTTGTCGGCGTATAAGTCTCAGTTGTTGGTCTGCACTTGCGTTTTAATGAATGCTTAGTACAATTACTCGGCTGAAATTGGCTAGAAGCCACTAAATAATTCGGTCGAGGACTGAGGGCCAAGGCATTTGTAGAATACTGTTTAACTATAATTTCATTATAACTAATTAAATCAAAATGGCATTCCAGCATGGTCGGGTCTACTGCCTAAGTCACTGTGTCATTACCTGACGTCGAAGGTGAACCTCAATTTGTGTTATTAGATGACGTCATAGGTTGAAGGCAGTGGGATTCGGTAGTCTGGAGACTCGACGTAATCAGTTTTCAGTTACTTTGCTCAATGGCTGGTCTGCTATAGACATCTGAGTCGCATGTTTTGCTCGCCCCTACGATACGTGGATTTTTCATTTGACTGTACATGCCTTCGTTTCACAGTGCAGACCTATCTTCGAGACCTTAGGTGCATAAATGATCAGTGACATGAGTAAAGTTTTTTCTTCATACGGTACATTTAATTATGATGAATACCGTTATTTCAAATTAATTCATAACATTTTTATATAAAGCGTATATATAATGCGCTTACATGTACTTTGGTGTTCTGCTCCCACAGGTTTGTGAAGTTAGGCATGGCAATTATACGAAATTGTTACAGAAAAAAATGATAGTCGTAGAGTATTAATATATATTTAAGCATGCTTGAATTCGTTCCGTTTTTCAGTATTTCGAGGAATAGTCTGAGCATTTCAATGTGTTATACATTGGCTACGGAAACACGTTTCCTCCTGTCCTAGTTAAAAATCAGGGAGGGGGTTTTACGTGGGCGGCTCGTATTCCGTTTGAGAAATATACAATCGAATTTGTTCAACGTGATAAAATGTAGTGACTTTAGATGTATTGTTTAATATACAGATTCGATTGTGGCATGCATATCAATTGATATGACGGCATCTCGTATAGCATTTGTACATATCTGAATAACATTTACATCTTGATGCCGTGTGTTTGCTTTTCTATTATCGGAATGTAAAATTGTTGACCTTTGTACACTGATAACTTCTATGTACAGTTAGTATTTCCCCCTTTTGCAGTCATCACTGGGGATGATTGTTCTTCCGATTGATTGAAATTGTATCTTATTTATTTAATGTATTTTGTTTGTACCTTTGCAGTGTCGCTGGGGCAAATGAAATTAGGTTATTTTCATTATACATCTTTAAATTAACTGTTTGTATAGTATGTGCATTTTAAACATTATGTCACCTTGCCAGTTGCCATGAGAAATCTTTAAAATAAAGTCGCGGCCTTTTCCCATTAAACTGTATTGTAGTTTTCATTTATACTGATATGTTAGTTGTAGTGGGTGTGACAGACGTATATGGTCGGGCGCTAACTCATCTGCCAACGAAATGTGATATTATCAGTCATTAATAATTTCATTCTTGTTTTCTTTTATAATGGCTGATGATTTTGCGTCTTGCTAATGGCTGCTGTCATTCCCTGTTATATGGTCCAGTGATAAAATAATTCCCTCTAACCATGAGGTAAACTGAAGTATGATTGATTTCAAATTGCGATAGGTTTTCACTGTGTGACCAGGATTTAAATTTGTTAATTTAAACCGTGCTACTTATGAGGAAGTTGCCAGTTTTCTATGTGGAACAAAATAAAACTGACTAGAAATAAAAAAGAAATACAGTACGTGTGTCCTACTTTGAAAATACAGATTTAAGAAATGTCACACCATAAAATTCAGTTTCGTTTTTAATATGTAGCCACTTGTTTTGTTGAAAAATGTTTTCCTTAAAATACTATCGAACCTGTTTTACAAAATCATATATGCATGAAGGGAGCTAGCTGTAAAAACATGGTATAAATGATAATAGACTCAACTCAAATAAAATGTTGAACGTACCTGTTTTCCATCTACCTGTCATCTTCAGTTAATAGCAGTTTGTTTTCGTAAATGTTTAATAATTATGTACTTCTTGTATTTGGATATGAAATAATGCAATACAGCAACACAAATTGATATAAATTAGGATTGGTTATGGTACTCACTTTTGCTGTTTACGACATAATTATTGGTTGACATGAAATCAACAGCGTGTACTTGTTATCTCCCTTTGCCTTGTCGGGTATACATTTACTTCTCGTCATACCTAGTCTATTTTGAAAGCCGTTAAATTTGGATAAATAGTGGCTTGTAAACTGGACACATCTCCGCTTTCAAATCAACGTGTTATATTATTTCAAAGTTTTCCCTAAAAAGCATGCTTGATTTAGTATAAAAACAAGTACGGTTAATCATTCTATGGAATACTTAAGGTCTATAGAAATTTGCATTAATTTCGGTAGATGATTCAAGTTACGGAACTCGAGTTTCTTTCAAATCGAATTGAGAATACAGATTTAATTGCTTTTTAATATCTCATTAATATGCATAAATATGCTGTACTTAAATCACCATATAATACGTTATACCAATATACATTGTCACTCGATGTAGAGTTATAAGAGACAATAAGATATGACAGATAAAGTATCTTGCAAATGCATCGAATACGTTAAATAACACTGATGAGTGTGTCTCTGTTAATCAATCATGAAACTTCCTTAAAACAATGATGATTGAACTGAATTTGTACATGGGTTCGACTGTAGCAAATAACCGGTGTTAAATAATGATATTACACTGAATAACTTATACCCTACGTATTTTCTGATCAACAAAAGTGTTTTAGTAGAGAATACTACAATGGTTAGACAAACATGCATTATTATTACATTACAATATTGTAAAAGGGGACTAATCAATCTGAAATGACGCGTAATAATAAAAATCTTCATCATCATAAAGTAATACAATTACTAATATTAATAAATATTATTTCTTGCTTTTTTCATCATGCAGCAGGTTTTGGCATTAACATTAGCTATATGTTTATTGGAAAGCACAAATTTCAATATTCGACATAATTGTTATCAATATAACTAGCGTTAGAAACATACAAGAGAATGGGAAAAGGAAACATTATTATTATACTTTTATGAGGACGCGTTGTACATAAATACCATTATGTATAATATTCCTTTACACCTGGAAAAAACATTGCATTATAAAGATTTTAATGCAGTAAGCATTTTTCCATTAACACCTAAATTAGGGCTATTCAGTTAACTCCAGAACATACTACTATTTATAAGATCATAAGGCTTTTAAAATTCATAAATGCACAGAAAGTAGAATGCTTCAGTTTCTTCCTAGTATCAAAGTATCAGTAGTATTGGTTAATGAAAAATATGGTCAACGGTATTTCTACGCTTCTTCAAGAAATTTTATTCATTTTCCGAAATATGACTTTCAGCCCAAACAGATATAGTAAATGACAAGGCAATATCTCCAATAGTATAAGATTTAAAGAGCCTCGAGGGTCTAATGTTCTTACAGTTAGGGATTTGACTTAATATGATTTTACTCCTATCGGACCGGTTGGAACAACACAAGTGGCAAAGCACACATTATACAGTATGTGTATGAAAGAGATACTCGTACAATTATCATTAATTAAAATATCAACTGGAGTACCATCGTTGTTTCATCATCGTGCCATCGCACCGTTGCGTTTTCATCATCGTACCATCGTGAATCGCGGTTTAGTAATAAATAAAAAGTCACGATTGTCCAAACGGAACACCGTAGTAATCACATAATTGCGATATACTTTTCTACACGTTAAGCTCTAAACTATGCGTAAAAGTAAAAGTAACAGCACATGTATCATACTTGAAATACAGTGCTTTTTGTAATTCAAACCGCCCGACTTCTGTCATTTCCAGTTTTTGATATTCTGAAATTATTATTTTACATTGTTCGTTTTCACAACTGTTGGAAAAGTTAATTGTATGTGCAAATGTACTCGCTAATTAGACAGATGAGAAAATCTCAGATATTTTAACCCCATGGGACTGGTTTAATGTGATCGCTGGTCGCATAATGAAATTCTCGAAAGTGAAATTATCCCTTGGGAGGAATTTAAATCGGTCGTTTAATACTTAAATTGCAAGTGTAATATGTCGACTGTGTTCGAAATTATGTGTTTTGTAATAGTTTCAAATTTGACACTACCATGAGAAAGTCTAGACTAACAACACTTATAAAATCACTACAAACATATATGTGAGGATTCTGGATTCTGGAGAAAACAATATGATTTGATAGATAGCATAACAGACTAGTGTACCAACATGTGATGAATCGGTTTATTTATTGTTCCAGTTATTGACCATTTATTAAAAGCACATTAGAAAACGATTACTGTACACATGTTGATTTTATCAGCCGCAATATCATGTTAATCAGGCCTGAGTATTGTCACTTTTTATCTTCATTATTTCAACATTATAGCAACTGATATTATTATTAAAACTCATTTATCAGTAAGTAAAAAAAAATCAAACAATCATGAAATACAGGTGATTGCGGTGCAATGTGATAATTCATTAGGGTATGACAAGGCTATGTTTTTTTTAACCGAGTCTGCTATTATTTTCCTTGGTTGCATTATATGCTTCCAAAGGTTTATTTAAAATCACAACAGCAAACTTAAAGTGCCGTGTGAAGGCCTACAAAGTCTACCCGTACTTGGATTCAGTGTTATTATATATTTTCTGGTCCTTTGAGGTCATGGAGTCCATTGAATATATATGTAATAGAATTCCGCTTATGCCGTTGCTAGGGTGGCGTAAGAGGTATTGCATTTTCCATTACCTCTCATAAACAGACTCAATCAAACCGAGTCTGCTATTATTGGTTGCATTCTACGCTTCCAAAGGATCTTTTTACAGATTTTATTTTGCATATTCAGTGTTTTGGGTTTCGAATATTAATCTTCATAGAAAAGAGAGGAAATGCAAGTTTAAACAGGGTTTATCTCAAGTTATATTACAGACCTATATATAGATGAAATGGAAAACACCCACAATATTAAGTTATAGCTTCACGCATTCGTTAATACGGTAACTATAAGCCAGTATATGCTGACACTCATTTTATTATGTAGTTGCAAGATCGAAGCCAATGCTCTGAGACTGCAATTATTATTGAATATTGCTTCAAACCTACGTTATAGGATGGAGCATCACTATATATATTTGATACCGCAATATGTGTCAACCAAGAGTTTGATAACTAATTCAGTTATCAATTACATATCAACTCTGATAACTATAACAGTGAGACTGATAGTGAAAGTAAATACAATCATAGTTAAGTGCAAAATTAAACACTTCAGAATTTGTTTCCCAGTTTCACTGCATGATGATAAAATGGCGAATTACATTATTCTGTTGTTAAAAGGAATATGTTTTCTTCAAATAATGCAGGTACCTATTTAAATTCTTTGTGTAGGCATAGAAAGGCACCAGTTCATACAGATATCAACTCCTTATGAACCCTTATGACGTTTTTCTTATTTTCAATTTTCCAATTGAAATTACACGGTCTTCTCTACTTGCTGTCTTGCGTTCTAAAGCATATTTGAACGAGTCTTCTGAAAGTTATCGCATGTTTTGCGACGACTACATAGCCTAATGTCAAAAAAAAAAAATAAACATTCAACAGTTATGATTGTGGTTTGATAATACTTACCATGATATGGTCAAGAAATCTCACTGTAAACATACTGTATTTTGTTTGTACTTAACAAAAAGAGATGAAGGTAGCAATGAATTCAGAAAATATCATATAATACGATAAAACGTAAATGACATTTATAAGTTACACAACTGAAATTCATGTGTATTTTTCCTCGAATTTAAAATTAAATAATAATTATATATCATAGTAACATTCACCGTTCAATAGTCAGTGGTATTTCACGAGGTCTGAAGGAGTTGTAAGTGTTTATTTTATTTCTGCTTGACATCAGACATCAATTATTATATTTTTTTCTTCAAGGTTTGACTTAGCTCAATAAAATTTAGAACTCAACTATGGACCGGACAAAAGCACAAACTATGGACAGGAGATTTACATATGGAGTCATATAAAAATACACTGTACACTTATTGAATGTCTTGCCTGTCAATAGTAGAAACTATCACCAGCATAAACTATAGACCAGTGATTTATATAAAGAGTCGTGTGATGATAAACAATATTTAACCCTTAGGGGTACTTAAGTCTGTGGAATGCTACTGAGCAACTAGTAAAAGGTGTTGTAGTGTTGTTGTTCTAGTAGCAGTTCAGCTCGTTTACATGGTCTCCAACTGATAATAGACCGAAGTACAAACATACATACGTGTTCAATGGTCTGTTGTTTTTCGTTGTAATAAATGTTCGACTTGAGATCCTTTACAGTAATTGTTTATTCCGCATCGCCTACAAAAAGATTGCAAATTTATATCATTAATTAACTGGCCCTCCAATTTGCCCAGAAGATATTTTTAAGTCATAGAGGTCTTTATAACAGTATGTCTTTCCAGGTATCTCTTCATGACTCCTCCAGAGATTATGAAATCCAATCCTCAGTAGTTGTGAAATTGACATTAGTCCGAGTATATATAGAAAGATGCATGGCTAGATACGCTACCTTGATCTCTTCTGGAGACTGGCTAGAGACATTTTGTCCAAACAAATTGTCCAAAAATGTTCAAAACCTTTACAATCAAAATAAACTTGTACATCGCTTTAGTTAATTTGTTGGAATCTGAATCACAATATTGCCTCGAGGATAAAGCCAAAACTTCGAATCATGCTGCAGAAGAATAACGATTCACGATGTTCAGTTTTCCACGATCATTGCCACCTTCTGCCAATTAGTAGCCAAAACGAAAACAAGTTTTGAACAGTACCACAGCATAGTTTGTTTTGTTTTACATCAAACGAGATAAAAGCAATCTCACTGGTTAAAAGATGGTCATGTGGTAACCCTCTATTTTACTGTGGAGGTTCAGTAGATTTTCATGTTGGGTTTGGGCTGAAAATAAATGGTCGATAAAACAAATCAATTATTGGGTGTTTTAGTTACCCTCCATGGAAGTATGTGGGGTCAGTATGATAAAAGTGAGGACTCGGCTAACGACTCATCCCCATCCTCTCCAATTTATCATGAGGTCGTATGAGCGATGTGTATCATGATAACCGTTGTTGCAACACAGATTTTATTTTGTGCTTCGTTTGCTGACATTCAAAAAGCAATTTTGTTGCACTTTAAAAAAATTTAATACAAATATTGGGCAGCTTACAGAAAGAAATGTTGTTTTTTTTTAGGGCTCATTTACCGATTTTTTCATACTCATACGATTGGTTGGTCTTTAAACGTCAAAGCACTCTTGTCTCTAAGTTATCACCTACCTACCTACGCCGGTGCAACTTAGATAATACTTTTCACATTATCATGTATGTTTTATGAAGAAAAACAGTGCAATGGAAAAATCATAGAAAGAAAGTGTTGTTATACATGAAATATGACCAGCAAATACAACATGTGAATTACGCTATAAAAGATTGTCAATTTACTGATATATACATTGAAATCCGTAAAAGGACTGCATAAATGAGCAGAACTTTTGGACAGTTCACCACCAGTAGAACTTGTAATGGACTGGTAGACTGTTACCAAAGATGTTCTTCGTATAGGAAATATTTCTGCGCTTGACATACTTCTAAATCTTAAAACCTCATGTACCATGATTAAAATGACATGTTGGTGATAGCGTAAGAAAGTAGTAACAAAATATAACATTTTCATAGTATATTTTATTCATAGCGAATTCATTCCATCTATAAATAACAAATAAATTATTAAAATTAAATAATTTCAAAATTAAATGTAAGAAAATGTTGTACAGAAATACCGGCATATAGAATAATAACATCACTTTCGTGCATGACCTAAAACGACAATCTAGTCTTTACCAAATTCTAGTGAAAGTCAATATTAGTATCTACAACACATATTGTGAGCTGATTTCTTTGCTCATAAAAAGCTAAATTTTCACCATACCCCAATTTTAAGAGGCAAAATAATAAACATAAAAAGTCAGGTAACTGTTGATTCAATTTTCTTGACATTTTGATGTAGTATCATCAACAAATTAAATTTGTTTTAGTATTGTGCTAAATGTCATATAGTAATCTTTTAGGCATTGGTAAAATACCGAGATTTGCGACTGAACATTTCTTAAATGTTTTCAGTGTAGAGTCATTGATAAGATAATGTTCAAGTAATGAACATCTTTGATTCATTCTCTATTGCACTTTTATCAAGAAATTATTTTTGCCAGATCGAATGAAATAGCGAAAAATTGATAAGAGATAGATTTGGGTCAGTTGTCAATGTTCTTCTTTAATTTAGATTGAATGGATTGAATGGATTGAATGCAACACCTGTCTCTCTTAAGCATGCTAAATCACAATAAAATACTTTTATTTACATTTCAGGCGATATCCGCAACGGGTCACGTGAATATACAGGTACAGGTTCTTCAATATGACAACCCTTTAGGGACATCATTCCATGGTTCAGACTTTACATCACAGAGAAAATGTTGTGATAAAGGTCAAGTTACAGCATGTAGTACGACAGACATGTGCGACTCGTACTTTATGATCTGTGTTGGTGGGTAAGTACCATGATACAAAAATCAGTAACTATTTTTCTTTAACCTTTTTTGTGTTATCCTAGACTTCCGTGACAACGGTCTTTAAATTTATGATACACTGCAGCATACTAGCAGCATGTTTCAATTATTGAAATTGTACCAGAAATATTTCACTCAGTACTAATGTATTACTGGATTTTTATCTCTGAATAGCACAATTAGGGACATTTATTCGTGTCCTGACTTATTCTGTTGTTGCTCAGCTTGCAAACTGTTTCAGAGAGTATAACTACAACGCTAAGAGAACTTTAACGACTAGATAACTAAAAGTAAAATGATGCCTCTAGACATGTTATAATGTAAACATAATCTTGTAATTTACATATGGTCGTATGGTGATAGTCAAACATTTTAGACACCCAAATCATTTTTACACAGAATAGCAACCAGCGGTCATAATAGTCATTGTAGTGGCCCGAAAGTTACAACAAAAGTCTTCAGGAATGCTAACTGGTTTGGAGCATCGCACGATAACATTTTGAGTCAGTCATTTAAGTGGGATAACTGGCATGCGGTAAGATATGTTATTACATACTCGTTTCTACTCCCCGTTAAGTAACACTGGTACCGGAAACGTCAATATTTTTCCATACACTGATGCCTAAACTTCATATCGGGTGCATGACGTAATTCAGTTTTTGCTGTTGCACTATATTTTTCTATTTAGTTCAGTATTGTCAATCCTATTCAGGCTATTGAACATTGATATTTACATAATATTTATACGTGTAGATGCGTATGTAATAAAAAGGTTATTATCTATGCACTCGTTTTTCAGCGGAAGAATATTGCGCTCCTAAAGTCGCGCAATATTTCCTCTGAAGAACTCGTGCATATTTCCCGATACACAGCTAATAACCTATAAATACATTTCTTTCTTTCTGTCCCTATAGTGTGCCAATAACGGAGGAAAATGTGACTTCTGATTGCATTTTTGTTAATGCTCTGATATTGGTATAAAAGCAGTCCTTAGGGTCAAACATGAAATTTAAAAAGGGGTTGTCGCCTTCTAGGGGTTCTCGTCATAGTATAATGGGGCCAAAGGTCAAAACAGTGCATTTACAAATAAACTAGGCCACAGTAGACTCGTTTTATTTTCATCTAATCCCCTAAAGTGTTACAATACGAGGGTTGTCCCAGAAAATCGCGAACCTTTTTTATTATTTCGAAAATAAGCGACGCATCAAGTAATTATTTCAACTGGTGTTATTTCAATGTATACTCGACAGGACTATAGAGTTTAAAATTGGATATCTGTCCTATTGTTGGAGTATTTTATTAAGTATTGGACGGCAGTCAGTGCTAGTCAGCGCACGCTTAGTTTCTACAAAAAAGAAGCGGCTTCCATTTAAATTCCTGTAACCTACCCGATATAGATCTCACAGGATTAAAATTTATATCGTCATTAATGGCAACGTGTGGCGCGTAATTATTTTGCGTTTCAAGTCTTTGACGTCACTTATGTTAAAATAGTGATGTAATTTTGAAAGTAACGGTCGCAAGCACTTTCAGAAATGACGACATCAGATAAGTTCGCGGCGCAAAAAGTATTAAAAGTATTATGTCGCCCTTTCTTTGAATCACTCGCCCAACCTTCCGTAAAATGTTTGTGCCACGTAAAGACAAGTGTCCTGCTTACATTTGCCTGACCTCCAGAATTTTCCACTTCCCGTTTTGTTTGTGAAGCAGTCATACCGCGACCTACACAATATTTTATTAATACTTGCTGCGCCGCGAACTTATCTGACGTCGCAATTTCTGAAAGTGCGTGCGACCATTACTTTCAAAATTACATCACCATTTTAAAGCCAGTGATGTCAAAGACTTGAAACGAAACATAATTACGCGCCACACGTTGCGATTAGCGACGATATAAATTTTAATTCTATGAGATATATATCGGGTAAGTTACATGAGCTTAAATTGAAACCGCTTCTTTTTGTAGGAGGAAAACTGAGCGTGCGCCGACTAGCACTGATTGCCGTCCATTATTTAAAGAATACTCAAACAATATGAGAGGTATTTAATTTTAAACTCTATAGTCATGTCGAGTATACATTGAAATACCATCAATTAAAATAATTATTTCATGCGTCGCTTATTTTCGAAATGATAAAAAAAAATGCGATTTTCTGGGACAACCGTCGTATTGTGTCTCAACGCCTTTGAATTTGATAAAAATTGCAAGAAAAAATATTTGTATGCAAAATGGGGCATATATTATCATAGATTATAAAATGACACTGCAAATGCATTTCTTACATTTCATTTGGAAATAAAATTTGAATCTTAGCTTTGCACTGAGTATAAAAAGTATTGACATTTTTATACGCCGAAAGGGACGTATTATGTTTTACAACCGATGTCCGTCCGTCCGTCCGTAAGCAATCGTGTCCGTTCTGTAACTGTAACTGTTAAATCCCTAGAAGGATAAACTTGACGCAGATGTTCATCACATTGAGACGACGTATAGAGGGCATGTTCTTGATGGCTTGCCTCAAAGTCAAGGTCACACTTATGGGTCAAAGATTATATTACGTTGTTTCGTGTCATCTCTGTAACTCTTCAACTGCTTGAAGGATTTTAAAGAAACACGGCACTAACGTTTACCACATCAAGACGACGTGCAGAGTGCAGGTTTCGGATGGCTCGCTTCAAAGTAAAGGTCGTACTTAGGGGTCAAAGTTCACACCTGAATCACTGGAAGGATGTCGAATAAACTTGACTCAAATGTTTACCACATCGAGACAACGTGCAGAGCGCATCTTCTGAATGGCTCGCTTCAAGGTCATACATAGGGGTCAGAGGTCATATGACTTTATTTTGTGTTCGCTCTGTAACTCTTGAACTGCTTGAAGGATTTAACAAAACATTGGCACAAATGTTCACCACATCGAAACGACGTGCAGAGCGCATATTGTAGATGGCTGGCTTCAAAGTCAAGGTCACACTCAGGGATCAAAGGTCATGCCGTCCGGCGTATATTGCATTGCGGTGCTCCTGTTTTATTTAATATTAGCCAGGCATTGATCATCACATTTTATGTACTTGTAATTAAGTTGCACATTTCAAGCACTATCATCGAAGTTATTAATATAATATTTGTATTATTTTGATCTTAAAATTCGCTTTTTCTGTTCGACTGCTTACATTTTTAACTTCGTTTCTTAATTCATACTCATCTATTGTTAACACACTGTTTTCTTTATACGCGTTCAGTAGCAAAAGATAAACTTATTATGGTCATAAAACAGATATGTCAAAAGAAAGCATTATATTCTCGCACTGACTTTAATGGACAGTGTATAATTTACACGTTTTAGCCGTAGTGCAAGTTTTATTATTATTATTATTTTATTTTATAACATCAGCAAGTTCCCTTGTGATACATTGATTCGTTCGCTCTACCGGATTCTATCACCAATCAATCCCTCGGGATTCTGAAGATGTTATAACAGGACTACAAACATGCGTTTTCCCTACATTCAATTAGAAAGATCAAGTTAATGAAATTTGATATACTATAAAATTCACAGTCAGTCATTAAGTATTTTTTGAAGTAATGACATCCATAGAGCCCGCATAAACAACTAGTTACACAATCGTACATGTTAAAACATTGAAGAGCGCGATTTCCAGTTCTTAAAAAGCCAAATGTTAATGAGCAAAGAAGTCATATTATGAAATTTTAGCTGCTTCAAAGATATGAAGAGTATCGTGTTTTAGATAATGCTTGAGAGGATTTGCACATTTCATACAATCTCACGACTAATCAAACCGAGTTTGCTATTTTAACATCATTGCGCTCTATGCTTCTGAGGATAATATCTATCCAGTTAGTACTAGTTTTGACGAAATACATTAACACTTTCATTTGGTAGATTTTTTCACCCTGTAATGTTCATAATTATGAGCATTTTAGAAGTTATTAGCCTTAAAACGGAAGTTTTAGAAGGATAGACCTTGTATATTAACAAAATGTCAAAGTGTAAGAAAAGATTAGCTCATTCTATAGAAGTAACTTTAGTCTTCTTGAATTTTGCCAGTCTTAATCTTAATAAATCTACACAACGTAATTTATTTTACTTCTCCAATTCATAATTATCACCGAAAAATTGCAAGTTTATATTAAACGAAAATCTGACATTTGTGACCTCACTATGACCCTAAGAAGGCGTCAGTCCCCTAAAAGTTTTCCAATTTTTATGACGTTAACATTAAACATGGCTGTCGAGCATTAATAATAATGCCATCAAAAGCAATTTTTAGGCCACTATATCGGATATATAGGCACACTTATAAGAGGTCTTGCGGAAGAGTTGTCCCTCGATGTCCCTGAAAATAAAATTCTGATTTCGAATAACACAACAGCATGACCAAGCTTCCTTCCATGACTTTTGTATCAAATTATTCAGGAGCTAGTCCTTGAGTGATCCAATTGATGGAGTTTTTTAATGTTTTTATTTTCATTTGAAAAAGAGTCTAAAGACCTGACTGATGGGGACAATACTTTCTCGTGTTTGTTCAACCTTTATGACCTGACTGTTTCTGTTTTGTTTCTGTTAGGTTTAACTGACAAAATTATAGGTCATATGGTGACTTTCCAGCTTTGATGGTGGAGAAAGACCCCAGATGCCTCTCCCTCACATGCAGAATTCACCACCCTAGTGAGGCTTCAACCCACATCGGCGGGGGGCAAGTGATTCGAAGTCAGCGATCTTATCCACTCGGCCGTGGAGGCCCCTTGACCTGACTGTCTATTTGTCCTTAGTGATTAGTGTCCAAACAATTAAGGATTTCTGTGGCTGTATCCCGCGTGAAGAGAGCACAGTCTATCGGTGCCAAACGGCGGCGGCGGCGGCAGAGCATAGACTACCGTAAAATGCAATAGTCTGGGTTATTCTGACTTAGAGGCATTCAGTCATAATCCCTCAAATGGTAGCTTCGAACCATATTTTAGGTATTTATACGAAAATAAGGCATAAACAACAATGTACATGTTGTAATGCTAATTGTTTTTATGCATATCAGTTGTATAACTGTACATACTGCACATATCACGTATCTCAATACCTTAAATTCAGGGAGGCATTGAATATGTGGTTAATGTGATGGATCAAGACAGCGGTAATGACGAGCTTATTGAAAACTTCACATCGACCAGAGCACTTACTGTTGGTTCCAGTTATGAGAATTCTACTGAACATGTGTTATCATTTACAAATTTTGTAAGGTATTGTAGTTTATTCAGCTTGATTTCAGTCACTTTATTATTTATTATGGTATCTAAACACATTTCATAATATCAGTATAAACAATGATAAAATGAAATTAACTATGTCGGCAATATTCTTCTGCATCAATTTATATATTCTCTTAGGGCATGCTCCCTTATTCCGCTTGGTAATTGTTACACTGACATGCGAATTAGATTGTATGATCTTCGATGTAGCAATAATTTCCTTTGTCTTGAATATAATGTCCTGAATGACCATAATTTACCGTTCAATGTTCCTACTTGTCCTTTTTATTTTATTTTTGTTGTTGTTGTTGTTGTTTTTGTCTATTATTTGTGGGGAGGGTGTGGGCTGATCACTCACTTGTATCATCTGGTATATAAGAGAACATGTAAAACGAAATGAAACGAAATAATTAATAATAGGTTATTTAACATTGTTCTGTACAATACGGAGCTATATTTGGACGAGTACCCAGCTGCGAAAACCATATTAGACGACCCGCTAGGCGAGTCCAATATGGTTTTCCCAGCTGAGTACGAGTCCAAATATATCTCGTATTGTACAGTACAATGTTAAATAAGCTTTTTATTCTTTATCTATCTTATTTTAGTTTAAATTAAAAATGATTCACTGAATATTGTATTTCTACCTTACCTGATTTCAAGACGCATATCAAACTCTTTACATAGAGCGCCTACTTCACCCGATTTACATTTGGAACATTTTCATGCGTTTCCAGCTTTATCGTATTTAACATGGGACTGTTAAACCGTCCAAGTACGGAAAAAATACAGTTTCTTTTTGTACGCACGTGCGTCCCATACGGTAATATATTGTACGGTCACGTGTTGCAAATAAACGTTCATTGGATAAATAAAATAGATATGGAATAATACGATATATTGAACAGTTGTATTAATAACATGTATATTATATTTTGAAAAAGTTGTCAGTAAATAATACTTTTTTTTTGCATTCATTCTCAAAATGTATTTTCAAAACATAATATTATGCTACTTATAATTGACTAGTTTTTGTAAATTTTAACCTTAGAGCATGTTACGGTTCAAATATTGTAAACATTGTAAAATTGAATAACCAAAAAACCGGAAAATACCTTTGCAATGTTTCCTATGTTTGCATAGAGTTATTGCTTGGATCGTGTATGCCATTATCTTTATTTTATCGTTTCAAATATTGTATCTGTTGAATGGGGTATAGCAAAACGCACAATTACAACTATAATTTCTGGCTTCAACCTAGAGTTTTTCAATTCTTTAATCTTATGTCTCAAATTTATGGGAGAGAATTGTTAGATTGGACAACTACAAAGCAGTTATAACTAAAGTGTTATTAAAATATCAATAGAAAACAATTTAAAGTATTATTACACCAGGAAATTTACGAGAGAAAAGAAAGTGAAAGAATTCGAACGCAGTTTTTTTTCATATTTACAGTTTAGATCTCGGTATAAGGATATGGTGTCAAGATGGATACTCCGGCCCTGACTGTAGTCATAAATGTACCAACAACCCTTACAGTGTTTGTATAAAAAATCGGGCATCGCTTCTACCATCGTGCAATGACGCAGGTAAAATGATGTGCGTGATGTATAATGATAATTGTAGTTCTTTTTTGTGACACGAAACATGCCCATAAAGTACATTGCGGTAGTATGTGACAATCGGACTTAAACGCCTAAACGCCACACACAAATTATTGCATGTCCGCACGCATTTAGTGTATAATGTGTACACGTATAATATACTGATTTAAGGTTAGGGTTAGCATTACTATGGTTACAAAATATATACATTAAAATACTTCTCATTAGAATTTCTTGACTTGAACCTGGTATATATCAGAGTCTGTAATTTATACAGGTACTCCAGGTCTGCAATGAGTCACAATCTAGAATAATTTGCATTATGATTATAACTCACGGAAAGGCAGTATATGACCAAATCAGAAGCGTTTACGTTTCCTGACTTGTTATATCATATGAATTACACAAAACAAAGGAAGTGAAATTCAATAAATGGTACAATATAACATACCACTATTCCGGGAGACTGATGATTAAGTCAATCTTAAATACTGTACATGTGTTTATATTATCAAAATTTGTAATATCCGCTGATAATTAAATTCAAATGTAAACTTTACGCTTCATTCCTTATAATTATTCAAAATATATTAAGAAAGGTGTTTAAGGTATATTATTATATGTCATCTGCCTGCTTAGCTTTATACGGGAAACGCATGTCGCGGGGAGTTCGATATCCGGACAAGGAGTATGTTCTCCGTAACGATGGATAAAGAACATTCGCCCTCCATCTTTGACTCATGTGGGGAA
Organism: Mercenaria mercenaria; assembly: GCF_021730395.1. Lineage (NCBI taxonomy): Eukaryota > Metazoa > Mollusca > Bivalvia > Venerida > Veneridae > Mercenaria > Mercenaria mercenaria. Next base: position 23,922 of record NW_026463426.1, read on the forward strand.
GTTGGCAGTTACCTGCGGAGCACAGATTAGTGCTAGCACAGAATCCGGGAACATTTGTTGGCTTAACTGCTCGCCGTTATATAACTTTTTATTAGCTTGATGTTATACGTGTTGTATTGACACAATACAATACGCGTATTAAAGTTTTTCAAATTGTATTTACTTGACATTTTGTAGTCAGGATTTTCTAACGTTTGCAATTACACTTCCGTTTCAGACGTTTCTAGTTTTGCATTTACCGGAACCTGGAATTACAAAGCCGCAAACCTCCAGTTTCTACTAATGAAGTTTGTACTACAAGAAATCTGCCCTAAAGCACATAATGTACATGTGCAGATCGTGCATTTTAGTGTATCTGGGTAAGTTAGCTTTGCCGACAGAAAACAAGCACTTAAGAAATGAAATAATTTTTTGCGGTGTTCATGCGAAATGAACGACAGAATAGGATCGGCAAGTCATGTTTAATTTGCCGGTCATATTCTGTCGCTCATTTCGCATGAACACCGAAAAAAAAATTTCATTTCTTATATTTACATTATATTTCCTTACCATTTGTAAACAAGATTATATTATAAATTGCACACATTTTGTTGAATTTAACATTAAAATCAGCTTTCCGGCAATTCTGTTCACCAGACGGAACAGCCGCGACGTCATCTAAAAAACGTTCTCCCTGCCTATAGGCGGACGTCCTCAAAACATTGGCCCATTTTCGCTAAGCAGCGTTGACGTTATTTTCGCGCCTTTCATTTTGCTGTTTATACGAAATAAACGTATTTTTTTCAATGGAAAAGAATATGCCGAATGTAAATATTTTTGTATGAACTGTCCTACTACTTTAAGATATCATGTTCATTAACATAAATATTGCCAAAGTTATATATACAACAATGATCGATGTTTCATGAAGTAACAACATTTTGTTATGTTCCAGAGCTGTCGAGTTCAAAGCTACGTGTGATAATGCTACTATTAGCAGTTTAATGTTCAGTACGCATCTGTACATTCTAAGCTTGACAAATAAAGCTGCATTGTCACATTATTTCCCGGGCATTCCTTTGAAAGCACCATCGGTTACACAGAAAAATATTAGAGGGGTAAATATTTCGTTATCTATTTATTGGAGATTTTACTATATCATGTTTTCAAGCAGATCAGTGATTTACTTACTTATAATGCATTTCTCTTTTTGTGAGATATCATAGGCTAGTAAACATGTATGCCTTTGTTATCTTCCTACTTTATACTTGCACAAGGACTTTTACTGATTTCTTCCATCATTTTTATTAATATCCATCAAATGTACACTCTTTCATAATTTCCACTATGTCTCCTTGGCAGGCAAACACATATATGATTTTGAGGGCGCTAAGTTATCATGATTCGAGTTCGACATGTAAAAGGCAAAGCTGCAATGTACAGATCACTGTCTGCATATATCCGCAAAAAAGGTGAGAATGCAAAAGGTTTTGAAGTAAAAACTATTTCTATAACTCATCATTGTATAAGGAGAATTGACTGCATTTTAATATATAGATAGTTCCTATTTATGGGGTGGCTCTGATACGTTAGAAATGTAATTTAAAGATAATCGTAAAACTGCATAATATGATTGAATTGTTTGGTAGTTTGCAAGTAAACTTAATGAAACACGCACATTGTATATCGGTCCATAGTTCGAACCAATCTAGATTTAAAAGACAAATTGTGAACGAATGTTGTTTTTTTTTTTCTGTGCACATAATATTATTGAAAAGTGTACCTTCAGCAGAAAGTAACCAAAGAAATCACATGATGAGCTTAGCAAACATTTGTCTTCGAAGATGTTTATATAGAGTGGCGATTGAAAAGAATTAATAAAATAGGTCTATGCATTTTACACAGAAGTGAATTATATAAAAAAATTGATGCGATTGAAATTAAGATGGGATTTAAACCTGTTCTGTATCCACTCGATACCTGATTGCTCTACTTACCGCGCTAGCCAGTCCTATGGCAAGAACTCTTTACTGATTAAAGGCCAGACTCAGAGGATACTGACAAACTATATCGAATAATTAATTTAAATGCTTGTATAAGTATAAACTAAAAATTCAGTTCATCTTAATATCCGTAAAATTTTACGAGTAAATCAGAGGAAGAATACAATATCATGTGCATACGTAAAAACCGGTAATTGTGGAGCATATCTTATCTATTATTTGTTCCGCTAGAGCTGTTTGGGATTAAAGTGTATATAGTCCGTTTTATTTGACCTGGCGGGGCGGAGTTAAACTCTGACTTATGCAAATAATGGTAATCTCAAAAAACGAGCAAAATAGGTTGAATAATATAACTGTTTAATTCCGTAATCTTCGGTAACCAACGACTAACATTCAGCGCTACATTGGTTACATATACTATATACCCTGCACTATAATTTAGTCGACCATCGAGAAACCACGCCCCGCCTGGTCAAATAAAATGCACTATAGTTTTTTTATTTACTTGTTTTCCGCCCCTGTTTTCACACTAGTCCCATATATAACTTTTAACTGTTCAAAGGCGTTTGACTATTATTCAAATTATCAGATTAAAATTTGAAAATAAAGCCACGATGAAATGGCATTTGGTAGATGGTGTAGTATGTTACAAATTAGCGCCTCTTTCGAAGCTTGATGCCATTATATATTTATGTTTATAATGCGGCACTTGGTGAGCAGATGTTAAGGAAAATACTATTTTTAGAGAGAGAGAGAGAGAGAGAGAGGGAGAGAGAGGGAGAGAGAGAATGGTGGCGGAAGAGAGAGAGGAAGGGGGATATCTTTACCAATTCTGAACTACCTAAAATCTGGTGGAGTCAGAAAAAGAAATATAATGCGATAAAAACGACGAGTCTTAACTCATGAATTATAAATATAAATGACTGTATTTGCAGGATTCTTCTTAAGTCATTGTATCGGAGATATTTTAATCTGTTTTCCCCGTTTTGTCCGTCTGTTCGTTCGCATTTAGCTTGTTCGCGCTTCATTCTCCATAAACCCAAGACGGATTTCAGTGAAACTTCAATTTCTAATTGTATTTCTCTGTGTATCTTTGACACGTCCCATGATTTATTGTGGCGTAAATTAATATCTTACTTAGACCAGCTTTGACAAGTTGATCGGTGTTTCATTTAAGCAAACACCAACCATCTAGTTTAATTTATATAAAAAGATAATTGTTGCCTTTCATTAATGTTTATAGATATTCAGCTAAAATCGTATATTTATGTTATATCTTATATTCTTTTTATCTTTATATCAAATTATGTATGAAACAAAAGTCTATCCTTCAAATTTTATTTCATTTTTAGCTCTAATAATTTTCGACTTCTCATTGTTTACGATCTGCACGACACGCAATTCATATGAAAGACCGGTCGAATATTTTCATTTCTCAAAATTCTTCAAAAAAGAAGTTGTTAAATTTTATTATCATTTCAAATTTCAATCAGAAATGAGTTTGTCCGTTTAACAAGCCGGTGTTTGATGCTTATTCACTAAAACCAGTTTAAAGATTTTTATACCTTCTTTTCGTAACACTTTATAAAATTAAAATAATTAAATCGAAATTGTTTTTTTCAATTTGTGTATGAAAACATCAGAACAAAGCTCATGCGAATACACTTTATTACCAGCAAATACACTGTTTAACTGTAAATATTACCTGAATCCAAATACACTGTTTACCTGATGAACTAAAATACACGAATCCGTATACACTGTAGAGACTTACCCTAAGCCCTCTTTACACAAGGGAAACAATCTGTTTATAGAGTGAAATTGTTGAGTGAACACCGTTTGACAATCATAACCCTGTCCATGTTATACCAGTGCAATAGAAAAGTAAGCAATGTATGTTACCTGCTATACATGATAACATAGTCATGCATCTAACAGTCCTGAAATTGTTTTCTTTGATTTTCTCATATTTCTAGATAGTTTTCCCATTCTTTGACGCATATATATGGGTAGCAGAGATCATTCTTTTTCTAGCAATAGCTTTCACAAAAAACTTTATATTGTGACATTCTGTGGGTTTTAACATTTAAAAAATCATCTGTTTGTTGACAAATTGCACCACAAAAATGTCACACTTTCCCCCATGGCATTAAATGATCTTTTTTTTTTCATAATTTTTTTTCAAAGTGCTGATATTTACAGTAATTGCTACTAATTATGCATGATTTTTCGTGCCTAGAGGTAAAAAGTGCATGCTTTGCATGATATACTATGCACATAATCACCAAAGCCTACAATAAAGTTTTAGCGAAGTTGTCTCCTTTTTTTTCCAGATATTTTACCCAGGATCATTTTTTCAGCTCAAATAACTCTTTTTCAGAAAATGATATCTGAAATATTTTTTCAGACTGCGTACTTTGATGCAGTTAGTTACATATATATCTAGAACAGATAGTGCCTACTTGATTTTATTTATTTATTTGGGTTTTACGGCGCACCAACACAGTATAGAAGTTTGTATTTTAGTTACAATGCCTATATACTGCATAACTTTTGAATATGAATAGAATGTACAACAAAAAAAAATGAATTTCGTCATTAAAGACGACATCTGTTATAACTTAGCAAATCAGTTCTAAAAATGCCATCAGATTTGAAACAATTTGAATGATTTAGAATAGATTTCCCCTTAAGATTTATAAAACTGTAAAAATATAGATTTTGTCTCTTTGAGGTATTAGAACATAGAATGGTTGGTGTTTTGTCAGTTTTAGCTAAAATCGTAACCAAAAGTGAGTTTTTTCTTCAAACTTATATCGATGACATACGAATACATTTTTATAGTTAAAAAGACATCAATGTGCAGGATCTATGGCGTCAGTTCGAAAAGAAAATCAAACACTTTTTCTCTAAATGTAAATAGATCTACATTAAAGAATACTGTGTATTCGACGTTATCTGTACAATGCAACTGGATTGTCATATCTGTTCTGCTCGTATTTTTATAAGCATCAACAATTTGAATACGTTAAAAGAATATCTAACAATAGTGAAGCATTTATGTTTAGCTTACTGACATTTTAATTCAGCTCCGTCACTCTTCTCCAACTTATTCTTCAAAAAAATTTGCTACTTTTTAAATATGTCATATGAATCCACTTCTCATCTGTTTTCTTATAAAGTTGCATCGTCATGTCATCCAAAGTTTCTACCACGAACCTTGCGCTATGCAGCGGTTATGTGATAGACCGATCATCAGCTGGGCTAGGACAGCCAGTCACATATTTCATAGGCCTAACCTCATTGACGGTATGATATTTTTTATTTATTTTTTGTTTCATTCCAATGTATTATTTTATTATTTATTATTTATTATTATTATAGTGACAAGTACTAAATATACAGATACAGTACAAATTTATATAACAATGAAAACAGACCATTACCTGCCCTAATAACACTAAATAAGTCATTCAATTTCAAGTAAAATGTCCGTACAAAGTTGTCGTCATTTCGACTGATAGTAAAAGCCAAGTACATATAATGTGGTCTATGATGATATGTAAAGACATAAGTTGGTTCTAAGTTGTAAGGCATACGTTATAAACTTCCAACATTAATATACATTCTATCTGTTGAAAAAGTTAATTAATCCTATCATTTTCTGGAGAAAAAAAACCTGAAAACTTTAATCTGGGTAGATTGTTGAAAAGAACAGAGCATAGCGTTTCATACATATGTCTAAAGGTAACATCTGCTTGTTACTCAAAATATTAAAGTTATTAGTATAAGTAAGAGAAAAACAAATCAACTATCAATAATAACACAGTTTATTTTGAAAAGTAACAAATATACCTTGAAAATGTGAATTAGCCGCCAAGTCTAATTCTAATATTCAAGAATAATTCAATTCATGTCCTTGTCATATGTAAATCCAGTCAATATTAATTCCAGATCTCACACAAAATCCAAACTGAATTAAGTATATCCAAAGAATATAAACGCTCTATGATAAATTTTAAAATCCACAATGTTAAAGTAAATCTAACAAATGTTAAATGTCCAAGCTGGTGATATTTTGTTATTAAGAAATGCGGGAACGTTTTTCAACAAGATCTTGCTTATATTCTTTCTTTGGTCCTCACCCATTTAAGAATTAAAAAGAAATTCGAATTTTCTAAGTATATAAAGGGCAATTATTCAGACGAAATGCATATCAATCTTATGGCTCTTGGCCTACGCAATCATCTAATAATGATAAACAAGTCTGCAAAAGTTCAAAGTTAGTGTTCTTATAATATTCAGGTAAAGTGGACCTGAACAAACATTTTGATCTCCAAAAAAACAAAAACAAACAAATTTTCAAAAAGGTACAAAAAGGACCATTATAATGACAAAATACATGTCAGAGTTATGGTTCCTTTTCTACTTACTCATAAAGTAATGATAAACAAGTGTGCAAAGTTTCAAAGCTGTATCTCTTACAATGTTTAGGGAAAAAAATGACGTAAACAAACATTTTAACTAAGAAAATTTTCTTAGTACAAAAAGATCTATAAGTCTGACAAAATACTAACCAGAGTTACAGTTCTTGGTCACCTTATAATAAACAAGTGTATAAAGTTTCAAAGCTATAGTTGTAATAGTTTTTTTAGAAAAGGTGGGCCTAAACAAAAAAAAAATACCAACGCCTACGCCGACATGGACGATCAAGTGACGACAATACGTCGTAGGAAAACATATTCATCCAAGTTTTTAATAGTAAGAAAGAATCTGCTTTTCCCGAGGAAAGGTGATTACGTGTGTATATAGAGGTGTTCTTGCACTCGCAAGGTGTTAAAACATTTTTTCCATATGCGCTTTCAATTTTTGAACGTTTATAACGGACTCCCTGCCATCGACCAAAAATTGGAAATCTGTAATTTACTTACAAGTATTTACTCATAGCTTAAATGTAATCAATAATATCGTAAACAAAGTCACCGTCTGAATTAAGGATTGCAGACAGAAAACTGTTTTCATGTACGGTTCTGGTATGCATAATTCAACCAATATATATTCAAGATAAAATATGTTATCTGATATAATAGAAAAAGGCTGATCTAATGATCGACATACTTACCTAGTAATCGTTTTAACGTTAAAAGCGACTAACCCACACATTGTGAATTCTAAAATTGGCAAAATGCCGCCATTGTTTCATCTATTTACATGAAACATAATGGTTGACCAGTTTATAGTATCCAGAATTTCGGGAACATTCGAATTTTTGCAGTTTTTCTCATGAACTTTTATAAACCGTTACATCGCTTTATTTTGTAAGCATTGATAAATATAGAATGAGACGCGACAGTATTTTTAGACGCTATCATCACATGGGCAGCAAACCAAAAGTGCGCATGTAGTTTGATGGCTCAATTTTACTCGTCTACCGATTAGTGAAGGCAGCATGATTTACTTTGCCTTATTTAGGTAAGAACCACTATCGTACCGTGAAAAACTACCTAAATAAGGGACCGTTCCATTATTAAAAGTACACCGCAAAACCGAACTATAGGTACAAAAGCTGTATGATAACTTCGGAGTGACGTCACGTTTGTTTATGTTTTCTGGACTTATAAAACTAACAAAATAGGTAAAGCAGCTTACATAAACAATAATATTGGGTATATTTTATTGCAACACAGCTGTCAGTCCCTGTAGCTCAGTGGTTAAGCATTGGTGTTAGAAGTATCGAATTTTGCCGGCCGTAGGTTCGAATCGAGGAAACTGTTGTTGTTGCGGTTTTTTTTTTTTTTTTTTTTTTGGTTTCTCTTTCAGGGTAACCACCATAATCATTCATTTCTCCTGGAATATATTAATATATTTAGATAGAAATAGTATTTCTGTTTAAAGGGGACCAGGCATCAGCTCTGTGTAAACACATCGTATTATGAATGCATAGTCACGAAAACACTCGGAAATTTCGTGCAGGTTAAATTCCTCTCTGGTATATTGCCAGTATTAGTGTAGTCAACATGTCCGAGGCGTCCACGTCTTTTTTTTGCAAAGAGAAACACTGTTCAGTACAAGAATGATGCTTAATGCATACTACAAACTATTCTGAAGGTTATTTCAAGCATCATCATTTTTCCATATTTCAGTTCGTTATTGTATACCGTAGTGCTGTATTACGGCATTTTGAATATTTTCAATTGTCTTTGAAAAAAAATGTAATTAAAACATAGATAAAAAGCAAAGATTTAAAAAAGTATAAATCACAGTGGGATTCGAACCAACGCGACAATGGAAATATAAAAGAATCGCATATGTAAGGCTAACGCTCTACGACCGGTACTAACCTTCTACTTCAAAGTAAGTGTTCCAGTTAGTAGTATAATACAAAAGTGTGTACTTAGATAATGATAATTATCGATTACCCACCTGACTTGGACTCGTCCAAATAGTCACTCCGAAGTTATCAGACACGGACTGTAGCGCATAGAATTAATATTATGGCGTTTAGAAGTGAAAACAAAACAATAACATAAAATTAAGTCAATACACTAAGCTTACGATTTAGTCAGTGGTTCCTCGTTGGCCGAGCGGTTACGGTATTTGTATTATACCTTTTCGTCGGGAATTCGATCCCCATTCTTTTCAGTTTGCATTACATACTTTGTGTAAGTTTGCTTTTCTCTGGTTTCTAATTTATTGTTTTATTTCTTACTTTCGTATGAAATTGGTAGTATCTATAAATCAGTCAATCCTAAAATTATGACCGGGCAATGCTTTTATTAAAGTGAAGTGTCAGATTGTAATATAACTTATAAAACTAACTCATACAGGTTTAATAATATCACAGGAAATATTAAGGTGGAGTGTATTTAGACATAATTACGTGTCAATTGTGACATATAATTTTAACGAACATGTTAAAACTAGATTTACTAACTCGTTTTGTCTTCATTGAATTGTAGTGAAGAAAAAAATAAAGACAATATTTAACGGGTCTCTGAATCGAATTCACGACGAAAAAGTATAATACGAATACCGTTACCGCACTAGACCAACGAGAAATCACTGACTGCATCGTAAACGCACCAACTTACTAAGTGTACTGACTTCATTTTATGTTATTGTTTTGTTTGTTTTTATTTCTAAACGTCACAATAGTGTGCGATGCCTATACGTGTGCGCTTTATTGATAATCACGTGATGATTGCTGGCGAGAATTCCGTTTTTATTTATAAATCGGGAAACCCTTATCAGAAATTGTAGAGGAATGTTTTTAACTTAACTTTATTAGGAAAACAACGGTTTTCGACAGAATTTGATGAAAAGCACATTAAAAGAACATCGAATATGCAGCATATACGTGAATAAAGCAAAAAAAATATTTTTTAATATCTGATACCACGATGTGTTAATTCTGTAATAACATTAATACATGTTTGTTTCGTGATGTTACAATTGCTGCCTCTTATGGATACGTTGGTGCCAGCAGTCTCGGATGATATAACAAGAAAACAACATGTGGTATATTCCCTTTTTACATACTTTCGTATACATTCACCTGTGTAATTTATTCAAATATGAAACTGTCTAGGAAACAGATGGTTTGTCTGCCCCTACCTATTTCTTCAAACTCTGAACTAAAGTGCCAAAAGTGGAGAGAGAGAGAGAGAGAGAGAGAGAGAGAGAGGCGCGGAAGAGAGATATATAGAGGGTTCTGGTTCATTTTCACTTATCACCTCAGTTGTGGTGTGGTTAATTGTGATTTTGAATAAGTATCAAACAACCGGGCGTTAACCACCACCTTTGGTAACAGAATATCCATAATTATGACGACAATTATTTAAGAGCCAATTTGCTGCATGTTCATCGATTTTCAAACATAATTTGTCGTCCAGTTTTCGTAAAATGTTTTTTTTTTCTAAGATTGCCTAACATTGTTGAATTGCTTAAAAGAGTGCGCTTTAAAGAAATAGTTGTTTTGTTCCTTTCGTTCATCACATTGACATGTTACGATGTAAAAATGTTCATGGCGGATAAAAAATATATATAAATATATATTCCAACTTGTCAATTCAGTTTGTTTTCTCAGCACTAACTGGACTTTATCAGGGTAAAGAGGCCCGGCACATTTTTAAATGTACACTTCATGGTAATGCTTCTTAGTGTAAACGTCTTTGATTGTAGGAGCTGTGGGTCAAAAAAAAAGTAGAAATAGTATCAACTTATATGAGAGGGAGTAGTCTTACGTCACGTCTAGGATCAGATTTCTATTTATCACAACCGTCTGCTTATATTGGTTTAAAAGGCACTTCGGTATGGATTTATCTACTGACAGTTATTTTCATTTATCAGTTTAAGTACTATAAATAAGCTGACAGTCATGCCTTTAGTATACTGCATTGTTTGAAGTGAAATGTTTAGTTTACTTGTCAGATTATGAAATTATTCTGCAGAGCCAATACATAATATATATAACTAACTGAATAAGCTAACACGCAATTAGTAATTATAACGCATGAAAATAAAAAATAAAACGTTTCATTTTAAACCGCTACACGATGCTAAAATCGAACTGGTCCGGTTAATTTGCTGGTTTAGATAAGATAGTATTGGAAAAATAACATGATATAGTAATAATTATAGCCAGAAATATTAAACATAATTTCGGTTAATTTCAAATTTTGTTCACACTTAAAAAGAACCGACATAATAAACTCAAAATCCAGTGAATATAAAATTGATAAAAAACTGGCACACAAACTTATGAAAATAATGAATAACAAATTATATTCACATGCGAACTTTGAACATATAGTATATAAATAATATTTTCTTGATTGATATCAGATCAAATGCATTTTAAACGAATTTGATATTGTCTAAGTTAAAGCTGATCCATAACATCTATAATCACGTAATCCCCAATTGAAAGCAAAAAAGGAAATAATTAAATTGAACATAAAAGACACGGGTCATATATAGTCAGCATCAAAATGGTGTATCATTGAAATACTGATAGGGCATATTATATTGAACATAGTGGATTTTTCTTTCACAGATGTACTTTGTGTTGACCATGTACACCTTACAAAATTATGAAATAGCTCTCAAACACCATACTCAAACCTTAATAGATTATTAAATGGAGAATATTGGTAAAAGAGGACGTCTTGTCAAATAGAATACAATGCAATACAATGTATTTTCTGAAATATTACAACATTTATATATTGTTGCCATTATTGTCATGATCATGCTATTATTTATATTCATATTGGTTTATGTCGATGTGCTGTATATGCACAAGACTTAATGAAATTTCTATTCTGTTATGTTCTGTTCTATAACAATGTCGTTCTGTATATAAATATGTACCGGTCTCACTGAACGTCTGTTAGTTCTAAAATATGAAAAACAATATTTATATGACAAGGAATGAACTAATATTGTAACACATTTATGACTATTATGCTATTTCATTTATTTACACTGTGAAATCATACATGTCGGTTATTGATTTACTTACATAGTATCCTCAACTATCCATCATTCGTCACCGTAAGCATTTGTACACGCATAAAAAAGATAAGTATCGAACTTTAAGGTAAGCTGTAAGCACTTACCTGTAGTTATTAGCCTTTAATCAATTGGTTTATCAAGTTTTAGCTGCAAACCATCCAAAATGAATTGTCGACAATCCGCAAGACAACAACACACTGCAGAAAATGTCTGTCCCATTTTAGTCTCAAGGTCGTCAACCCATCACATCCTGTGACGTCACACCACGAGAAAGGAAATCATCGGCCACATGACCTTCATTCATTTTGTAAACAAAAGCAGACGAAATATCAAATTTATTTTGAGGATAAAATTTCTATGAAAATGGAAATGCGAGACTACTGGTTTCCCAGTAGTTTCCGGACCGAAATCGCTATTTTTTGCCAGTAACTTTCAAACAAAACATAGTAGAAATATAAAATTTTCACAGAAAAAAGCTAGGTTCTTCATTAACACCGTGCAGAATTCGTATTACACTTGTGTTCATAACACAAATGTAAATGAGGCCTCAAACGGGGCAATTAATTCCATTAATATCTCAGTTAGTCCGTGTAGTTTTCCGGACCTTTCATTGTAACAGTTGTAACCTTTCTGTAAAAGCAAACATTTCCGATTTCGTTATATATATATATTAAAAATTAAAACATAATTCTAAGGCGTGATGACGATTTGAAAAGTATATTTCAAGAATGTAACAAATACTAGATTTATAATACGCTCATTACAGTTACGTCTAATTACGTTTGAAAGACGTTTTCAACGTCACGCTAAAATGACGGGACGTATTTAGCGGACTGGTAATATTACAAAAAAGAAATTATGAACTATAAATATAATTAACAGCTTTTTTTATAAAAAAAAAAAGAACAAGACCGGTCTCAAAATTGGTAGTGTAACGCCCTGACCACTCGGGCATAGACACTGCTGCTAAACATTTGAGTGATAGACGGTATCGTAGGTAAATTCCTGTCTATTTTGGTTCCTATTTTAAATCGATAATTTAATGCCGTAGTATAGTGAATAGGTCGATTTTTTCTGACTCTCATTGTTTTATTTTATTACTATCGGAATGTTTTTACTGTATCGCCTGTAAATGGGAGCATCAGTTGGCTGATGTTTACCTTCAAGGGGCCTCAATTTCTGCGCATGCGCACTGTAACTGGAATTCCCCTGCAGTTGACAATCTCTTGTGTAAACATTACATCGAAGTAAGTTAAAACAACCGGGATATTCAAATAATAAATAAGTTCGGTAATGTTAGGTTTGGGCTGCTATGTAAAGGCAACAAAGGTCTAGATGATATGATATTGTTACCCAGATGCTTTAAAGTCGTAAAGTCTATACAGCACGAAATGTAAAAGGTCCGGAAAACTACTTGGGTCCGGAAACTACTGGGAAACCAGTACATGAAAAACAGATATGGTGTCGAATGAAAGGCAGTGACGAATGATGGACACTCAATGATGTTACTATTTAAAAGTTGGCTTAGTTATTTTTTTTTTTTTTTTCTTTTTTTTTTTTTTTGTTACAAAGCGAAGTTAAATGACATTTTTTTTACAAAAAAAATTGTGAAACTTACAATTAAGATTGTATGATTGTTGTTGTTTATGACATTCTAAACTTACAGTTTTAAGTTTTAAAGTAATTTTGGTCAATAATGTAATTAATTAAGTCATATTTGCATTATCTTTCAAGCATGTATTTAAGTAAAATCCATTCATCAATGCATCATATTTCAGAGTTTAAATGTTGAAGTGAAATATAACGGACGGTCGAAATGGCATCAAAACAATCAAAATTTGCAGGCATACACAGCTGGAGCAACACATAATGAATCAACCAACTACCGAATGACAATAAAATCCAATGATCAGCACCAGATGTATGTATTTATCCGCAATGTATACAACCGGTTTCAGTTATCTGAAATTCAGTTTTTAGTAACGTTGTAGAGTGCACTATTTTTTTCATCTTCCTGAGTAATAGATTTATGCTATATCAATCCTTTCCGAGTCGTCTCAAGGAGTGTATGTTTAATACAGGTTTATGGCCATTTCAAACACACATCAGGTTATGCACGGATGGCTAATAAAAGGGTTTTCGTGAACAGCCATTTTACTGTTAGTAATTAACACCTTGTTCACAGGAATGAGAGTTGGGGGAGGATACAAGTTTCGCATTTTCTCAAAATTTAAGGAGAATGTTGCCTCGACCAGTAATTTAAAATCTTGTGAAGTTGATTCGTGTATTAAGTAGTTAGAAGTTGTTTGAAGTTGTTTTGATCGTCGATAGATATGTAATCCTGTTTTGTGTTTGTCTCAATCTATGGCTGTTATGACTTTCCGGTCTGTGCGATTTCCCGGAAACACATAGCACCCTAAACACAGTCATAGAGCCATGCATCGCAAAGTAGGCCTGCAACAAAAAACAAACTGCAAGGGAAAAATATACATTGTAGTACACGGATTATGTTAACGGATAAATTATGTTTGCGGATAACAGAGAAATCTGATTAAACTTGTTTTGGCACAATGGCATTCTTACACAGCTTTTACAAAAATGACGAAAGACAATGCTTCATTGAAAGCACTTTTAAATTCCTTCAATTTACACCTTATAATCATTAGAAAAAACAGTGTTAAATGCATTTTCACTGTCTCCCGGCATGGCCTGTTAAATGTTGAAAATAGTACTCGGATTATCATTGTTTAACATTTTATTGGGCATTTGTGATGGCAAAATATGCTCAAGATAATCAAGGTATCCGAGTGATAACGACGTTTTTTCGTGACGCTCAACAGATGGAATTTAAGCTGTGTACCCTCGACAGTATTTGTAATAGCCTAACAAATTCAAGATACTGGTATTTCGGGAGAAATAGAGCAGTTATTTGAATTAAATTACAAAGACTCATTTTAGCCGTAGCAAAAATAATTCATTGAAAGGAAGCAGATGGTCGTTTTGTTTATGGAGATGGCCAAGTATAATGCAAACGGATTGTCTATACGCTGCAATTGCCGAAAACTATCTCGAGTTCGGACGAATAAGATTGGCATTGATTTTCTTATTGTGTTCAAAACAAACAAAAAATGACTGACTTGCCAATGAAAATCAATTAAAATGTTGTAAAGTTTAGAAATCTATACTGGCAGAATACAAAAAAAATGTAAAGGTTTGAAATCTAGCAGGGTCGGGTAAAATAGGAATGGCATTTGAAAAGCCACAAAAAATAACTGGATGTTGGGATGGCTGTTGCTGACACACACCAAGTTGGTTTGAACCGAAACCAGACCAACTTTTTACCGATGATATAACTGTAGTTGATAATTCAGCAAAAATGTCTGTCGAACCCTTTACATTTGCTATCTTCCATGAAATATAATTTGTCATTGGCTGGTTCTCCCTTAGCCAGAGCCCTTATCATACAAACCACTCTGAAACTTCTCAACTTTTATCTTGCATTATCTCAAGAGGAAGGAAATCTATTGCAAGGCTGCCTAAACAGAAATTTCTGTTTTTAGTAATAGTACATTAGCCCGTTTTATGGTAAATATAGGTACTGAAAAAATATTTCAGCTATAACCAAATAAACTTAGTCAATCGGGAATGCAATTAATGTCTTTTGAGAATGCATGTTCAAATTTTGGTTTGGAACGGTAAGAGGGGTATACATATTGCCTTTCAAACTGGTTAGATCATGCAGGACAATAGACAATCAATATAAAATAAAAATGTATATACAGTACAACTTGTATTAAGAGACCACCCAAGGAAGGACAAAACGTGGTCTCTTAACACAACTTATTAACACAAATGGGAACTGAAAAAGTGGTCTCCTAATAAAGTGATTTCTTAATAAACGTTTTCTTTAAAGCAAGTTAAACTTTATCTGATTTTTGATTAATAAAAGTTTGTTCTGTTCTGTTACTTGACAGTCATATTTCAGTCATAATGGCTGATTCAACCTTTGATGGTATTTTTTTTTAATTCTTATTAAATGAATGGTTCACTTTCTTATTGCCTTCGCTTACATTCTTATTTGTTAACTGCTTCTTTTTATTCTAAAACATATGTTATCTTATTACAACAAAAACACGCAAACTAGAATGTGCTGCTACATTAATTTTCATTGTTAAATTAAGGAATATAAACATATACATTTGCATACTCAGGTTTTACAATGATTATCCATTTTCAAAAACAATTTAGAATGATTTGAGTAATTCAGTGACATCATTCGTACTAACTGATTAATGAGTGAGTGAGTAAGTTGGGTTTTACGGCGAATCGACACAAAATGGTCATATATCGCCGAAAATTGATTAATGAATGTGTTCCCAACTTACAAAGTAGTTTTCTAGTTATAGAAAATAAGCTATTTAATATAAAGCAAGTACTCACGTTTGTTAGTAGGAATGTAAAACAGAGAACACATGCATGTATGGAAAAATTACCTATAAAACAAATAGTTAGTTTGGCCATTAGAATAAGTAAATTCGACAGGAGTAAAAAACAAACAAAGTAATGATAGTCTATAAGAACGTGAAACAATTATGTAAGGTTGGGCCGGTTGTTTAAAATTTGTAATATTTCATATGTATGTATTGATGCCATACACATGTCACTACAATAAAAGATAACCTCTTTGACAACAATTCTTGTGTTACCAAACATAGCAGGTATATAATTTAGCAACGTTTGGCCTGTCATATCCTAATATTGTCTGAGTTTCTTTTTGATGTTTTACACAAGGTGCAATACAACTTGTCAGACCTGGAACATCAGTTTTAATCATCTACTGGCATCTCTAAAGCAGATCAATGTCTTCTACAAAATCTGCACGTGATTGTAATGTACGCTTCATGTTAGTATGCAAGGAATTATACTAAATTAACCATTGTAGTAAATTTTTAACTAAAAATTTTGTTTGTTCAAGTCGTATTACTACTGATACATTTTAGGTTAGTGTTGGATATGATGGTGTGGTGTGCTTCAGGCTGGTATGGAGATCATTGTCAACATCTATGCCACTCTACTAGAAATAAAATGTGCAACAAAGACGGAAATCTTGTTTGTATACATGGTGAATATATAAGTTCACAAAACTGCTTTGAATTATTTAGTGACTAGTAACACTTTTCCATCAAAAATGAAATTGTCTCTTTTATGTTAAAGAAATGACTAGTTATGAATTTTATTGCTTTAAAATAAATAAAAAAAATGGAAATATATATAATGTCAGCGATGTTATTAAAACACTGAATCAAATCGATATTCTACATGTGCCTTTGCAGCTACTTAAAACCGGTAAACAATTAATTGCATGATGTGTGAAAATTACGGTATAAGCACTCTAATGTAGGGGCAAACTGATTCACTGTAATATAAATAAAACTTACTTTACACAGGAAATAATTATATGCTTTAGTTTACCATATTTCAGTTTGTTTTGCAGACTTCAGTCTTCATTTCAAGATTTAACTTTACGATTTTGCATTGAAACTTTCCTCATTTGGTGTTTTACCAGGGTATGGTGGACATTCCTGTTCAGATATAAACGAGTGTAGTGGTCAGTCCCCTTGCAAGAACGGTGGTACGTGTAAAAACACAATAGGTTCGTTTATATGTCAATGCCGGACGGGCTGGATCGGGCCAACGTGTGAGGTCGATATAGATGAATGTGACCTAGGTTTTTGTACAAACGTCTCATCTTGCACAAACAGCCCGGGATCGTTTCACTGCAGATGTAATAGAGGATTTCATGGTAGACTATGTACTGATAGAAATGAATGCAAGGTTCCAATGAAACTCTGCCAACATGACAGCACATGTCTGAATCAATATGGATCTTTCGCTTGCAGATGCGGTAAAGGGTATTCTGGAGCCAGATGTGAAAACGACATCGATGAGTGTTCTTTATCGGTAAGTCTGCTCTTTATCATAATAAGTGTGTTTGCACAGATTTGTACTTGAGCAATCAGTTTTTACATATAAAGTTACAGTGACTAAGTCCAGATGATAAACACTAATCCAAATGAATATAGGACTTTACTCGTATTAGTCAGACTCCGATATTGAGATAATCTCGATTGTTTGTAAACGCTCTCATTCGAACGTTTAATATACAGCAGAGAGTTATTTTCAAATTCATTTTAGTAAGTGATTTGTAAAAACAAAAATAATATGACTGTTCATGTTAAAGGATGTTATGGTTTTTGTAATTGCTTTTTCATTTAGTACATTTATGAAATATAAATTTTAACTATAGTTTTAAACCCTCAAGTAAAATTGTAATATATTTAAGGTGCAGAACGCTGTTCTATGAAAATAAATTGGATTCAGAGTAAGTTTAACCTTAAGACAAAAGTTTGAACTACTCTTTTAAAATTACAAACGTCAAATTCTTTAAAGATATCCAATGCCCATCTATCACTAATATATTGTTTCTTTAAATATTTACTTATAAATGTAGAATATGCTCGTCAGATGTATCTAATTTAACTTAATACGCTCATATATAACTTATGTGTATATAAAACTACTTTTAAAAATTAAATGGCATACACTAATAACCGTTTTAATAGATCTTCTAGGATTTTGGTGTAGCTCACATTTATACTGTGTTTAGCTATGCATATATTAACTGTTTAAAATCTAATGCATAGTACTCTTATAAGCATATTTCTGTAATTTGAATGTTTATGTAACGCTGCGTATGTTACGTAAAGTTTCTTTGGGGAATATTTTAGCTCAAATTCAGTTTTTTGAGTATTTATTTGTTTGGCTCTAGTCCACTTAATTGAGGGAATTAGCAAAATCCAGATAAAATCCAGATTCTGTTTTTTCTTTTATTCAGTTTTCAACAACAATATATGGATGTCCACATAACAACAATAATTTCTAAATAATTAACACAACTACATTTACAAAAACTTGTAATTATCTAGTCGGATATCTCGACATGAAACACATTTATTTCGTAGGAAAAAGCCATTCGGATCTACTGTTATCATTGGCTTTTATGAGGTTCATGACAATAATAATATTAACCAATGATTTCGCAGGAAACCAACATGCCCACTAGCATTAAATCTCGCATACTGCGATACCTTGTGAGATTTCACGTGATTTCACGTGACCAGGGACCTCTGTCCTTGCGTGTCAAAAGATTATTATCTTACAAAACAGATATTAAGATTATGTAATAAAATGCAATACGACTATCAACAGACGTATAAAAGCAAATAGTTTGACACTGCAAGATTTTATCAATGTTTAGTAAGAAATAAAACATTTCTATAACGACAGCATGTTAATTTTTGTTCTTTTCAGAAAATATGAGTTTTACATATACAACTATTTTTAAACATTTTAAAACAAATTATTTGACTGTTGTATAACACTAATGTCGCTGCATGACATTTACATATTAAACTATTTGCAGTATATTTTCATTTTGCAAGCATAAATTATTGGTACTGTAACAGTGTACCTTTTAACAAGGGGTATTTCTAAATCTTAATATATTGACTGTCTATGTGTTATCATATTACGACTTATCAGTACTGATATATTTTCTGGCCTTGGTAGATCATGGAATCCAGTCCGAAAGCCTTTTCCTTAAGGTATTAGATCACTAATAGAGAACCTCCTTTTTGAAGAGTATTCAATTCCTACCATAAACCTGCTTTTACTGCAATTCTTAGGGGGGCGTAGGTTCAAGCCCTACTGGGACCAAATTTTTTTTTCCTTATTTTTCTTTTTTCTAGTAAGTTATTACTTCTTTCAAGACTTATAATTGATTTCTTGTACAAAAATGGAAAAAGATGAATCTTATAAGCAATTACTTGGTGTTCAAAGTGAATTTACTACTTAAACAGAAGGGGTAGAGTTACACATCTTTAAAAATATTGAGTTACACGTGGTGAAAGTTCTCTATTTTGCTTTCACTGTTAGATTATATATTTTGGAAGAAATTTAAGTAGGATTTACGTCTGCCCTAAGGTAATTTTTAAATGGAGTAAGCAAAATTCAAAACAGAAACACAGCATTCGACTTTATTTTTTCAATGTTGAAGTATGAATTCTGTCTCATTAAATCCGTTTACTTGATGCACCATAGAAAAAAATGATATTGACATTTTTAGTTTGTGTTTTATAATTGTTTACCAATAGTTTGATGTTTATTTTATTAAAATTAATGGTAAAATGAGTTCTCTGCAAACGTTTTGGATAGTGGCTATCACTTTGAAATTTGTCTCTACTTGACCTTGAGGAGATACCATAAGTTATACAAAATTTATAAAAAACGGCACGGTAAAATTTGTTAAAAAATGTAAAATTGTGCAAAACACGGTTACCTTTCAGAATGTACCAAGCAAAGGCCATTTTGTAAACATTACTATTAGTGATCTAATACCTTAAGCCGGTGATAGGGTTCGCAATTCATTACGTCTCGTGAATATACCTGATAAGACCGAGCATGCTTGGTTGTGTTATATGCTTCCGACAACTGTTCATATAGCTTTTAGCAATGTAGTATTTCTTTATTTCAAAAGTGTTTATACTCAATATTTCGTCTTCAAAATAACTAAAAAAATAAGATATCATATGTTGGAGTAAAGTACAGAACTTCCAAAAAGGTAATGTAAATCATTGTCCATATCGCTTCGCGCAATCAATCAGTCGATGCTACTTCGATGCCAAACAATCATTTAGAATAAACCTAACTTTGATAAGTGTATTAAATAATCAAGACATTTGGATGGTTTTGTCGCCAGATTAATCACGGTTATGAGTTCGTTCAGATGAGCAGAACTTGAACCACGAGGACGTTATCAAAGTATCTTACTCTAAATTATGGTTAATCCGACGATTAACCACAAGAGGGTCTTGATTGTTTTCATTCTTATATGTTCATTGAAATATTTTGATAATACCTTTGCTCGACTTCATTTATCCGAGTTGTAATAAACTGAACGTCATGCGGCAATTTGATTTGACGTCATAATGGTCTCTTACCGGTCCGTGTGTCAACCGTTGTTTATTGCAGATTCTAACACGACTCGCATTAATTGCTATATAAAGATATAGCAAACAGCCTATATATGAATCTTCGATAAAATGTGATTGGCTGATAATTTTTGCCCCCTACGATTGTGAAATAAGAGATTCTACTTCATTTCCATTATATACGAGTTAAAAACAGCATTTCAAAACATGATTATGTTAAAAAGTCATAATGAATTAGATCTTTTTGTATTGTTTTTTTTCTTTCTTTCTTTCTTTTTAATTTAACGTCGCACCGACACATGATAGGTCATATGGCGACTTATATGTACGGCCGTAAAACACGTTTTGATCTCGCGAATAACGCGAATAACGATTCAGCGGTGACTTCATAAATACATGACGTAAAGTTTGGCACCATACTGATGTGACGTCATACAAATGTTAAGCTCTTAACTCGTAACACAAAATCAACTAATCTAATGTGATGAATCGCTGATGATTCTGTTCATAAATAGTTTGCGAACTGTTAGATTATAAGTTTATAAAATACTTCTCAAAATCTTGCTAAAAAAAGAAGCAAATATCTATACCTTCAATCGGCTTCCTAACCATGGAGGTAAATTGTAACAGCATATGACCCGAATGACGTCTACTAGTATATGCTTAAAATGTAATACTCTTAAATGCAAATTATATTTATAAATACAGCCATAGCTTTCACAGAAGCGAGCTGGTTCTAATGTCGTAACAGTGGACAATTCTATTGATGTTTATCTTATTATAAGTTAATGTTTCCTTTTTATTTGAAAACAACAACAAATAAGATAGGAACCTGTATATTGTCCGTAAGTATTGACTTGGCACACATGGATATTCCGTATGTTTCCGTAAATTAATATTCGGCGCCCGAACCAAAATAGCGATACAAATGCAAGATATACATTTCTTTATCAACAAGTAGCATTTGGAGATATGGTTGTGCGGACAAAACGTTCTGCTACCAATCCCGGGTTGTGAGTTCAAGACCTCTGTCTGAACATGCCATTATTTATTTCATTAGTTAACTTAAAAGGCGTATGAAATTTTCACACTTATTCCTTAATTGAAAGAAATACTCAAGTATTCAACATTCTCCTACGTACATTTCAGTGTACCGTTCTTTAAAAAGCGTTCATTTATTCAAAGGTCAATTCAGTTATTTATTTTGTTAGGTTTAGCGTTGCACCGACACAATTATAGGTCATACGACGCGTTTCAGCTATGATGGTAGAGGAAGACCCCAGGTGTCTCTCCATACACTATTCGATCACGAGCGGGTAGAACCACAGACCTTCCGTAAGCCAGCTGGATGGCTTCCCCACATAAAGAATTCAACGCCCCGAGTAAGGCGCGAACTAGACTAGCTCCTAGACTATGATATATCTTTTTACATATTTATGATTAAATGTAGTAAACTGAGCCAGTCTATATCCTATGTCCAAAATCATATGATACATCACATCATTCCTATGTGAAAATCTCTAAAATAGACTGGCTTTTATCTCTATGAAATTGAATTCATCAAAAAAGAGAAAAATGTAGAAATATACTTATTATCTGTCTAGTGGCTAGTCTAGGCGCGAACCCACATCGATGAGGGGCAAGTGATTTGAAGTCAGAGACCTTTACCACTCGGCCATGGAGGCCCCCACGGTCAATTCAAGCAACTTGTGTCAGTACACGATAAAAATTAAATCATAGAATAAATACTTCAGAAATGTTTCAAAAAATAATTTTAAAATAATAGCAATATCAATAAAATTACATTACATCGAATTCATGAAAATGGTCTAAACTGAATTCAAACCCATCGTACATTAATCTCAACATTTCTCATTTCCTGAAAGTGACATTTATTTTTTTTTCACAAAACTTTATTTGATCATTTAAGATGGACAGATTACAGTGACCAAGAGTATTTTAAAAATATTTCAAGGTATCAAATAAGTACGATTATGAAAGTAAATCTAGCTTCAGACCTTTTTAAAAAGTGGGAGACGGGCCTGTGCCTGATTTTTGGTGCTCAATATTACTTTACCTGGCGTACTTCAAACAGTTCTTTCTTTGTACTGCAGTTGCATTTTTATCATGGTGTGTAAAGACTATCCATCTTTATAAATCGAAACTGCCCTATTTGTGTAATTGTATGAATAGGTGCACGGTCCTTTTGTATCCGTTTTTCAAAAAAACAAGTAACGATTCTATTATGTGATGATCTGGAATTCTGATCAGTACCTCATCCGATTTGATTTCATATAATATGGCGTTTATCATCTTTTCTGCTGATTAGTTCTAATGCTATGAATACTTCGTATTACTGTAAAACTACACTAGTGTCATATCGTAACGAAGTGACATATAAGAATTAAGCTTTTCTATACTTAAATTTATTATACAACTTGAAACAAAGAGTTCTGTCACTTTTTCAAAGAAAAGCCCTGACCCTTATCAAATATCAGAGACGTTTGACAACATCGTCTAGGGCCAAGAAGAAGACAAAAAAGCACTTTCTTCAAAGATAGATATCTGGAAAATGCTATATTTCTTAAGAGTGCTTAAGAACATATGTTACGGAAACACATGAAAATTAATTGTTTTAACTTCTTTTTACGATGACAATCGAACAGTTTTGTAACGCTTTGCTCGAAGTAAACTGCCTCGATCATAAATATCTATAATATTTAACGCGCATTGAACAGCGCTATTTGCAACAATGACAGCGGAAAACCTATTTACAGTTATAGGTACAGTTCTTTCAGTAAACAACATCATGTTTGTAAACATTAGAGATTGCGTTTTGTAACCTTAACTTGCTATTTCAATGACATTTTATAAGAACTACATTTCCTATTTCTCAAAATGTTACTTCATTTATTAGGGCAGTATCTTTCTAAAACTGTTAAGAAATTAATTGAATCTATTGCAAAAAAGATTCTGCTCCATAAAATTGTTTCTCCTACTTTTTCTCTCTTGATGCAAGAAAAAATGTCAACAAAAGGGAGACCACTACTTCTAACAAAGGGATAAGTTCAAGACTGCATAATTAGTAATGTTTTAGTTACTTCCCCTTTAGTGATAATAGATCATAAAAATACAGAAAGTGAATACTTGCTTCTCCCTTAGCGTTTCATAACTTCCGCTGCGCATACGCAGTGAGCACTTTACGATTCGAAGTTTTGGAGGCAGGTCGCTTGTAAATACTAGTAGATAATGATTTAATTTCTGCAAATTTTAAAATAAAATACTTGTGAGGTAATCCATCATCTGTAGGAATTTCTTTTTGTTTGCTGCTGTATTTATGAAAATTGAAAATCGTTTCCAACCTTCTATGTTACTAAATAAAGGCAAAGTTTCACCGCCGATTTTGTTCCTAAAGAATATGTCTTTTCTACCGAAAAAATCACGAGTGTATTTATTTGTAATTACTCAAAATAAAAGACAAAAGCACGTGCAGTCTTCACTCTATTTATTAAGCGCCTGAGCGGCGAATAATCAAACATTTAAATCAATCATCTAATACTGTTTACATTAACATGAATGCTCAAACATTTATTAATATGAGTTGGGTAAAATGGCCGCTCTGAGTTCGGTATGTTAGGCGTTAAAGCTCGCTACCAAACTATTGAAAACTAATATCAAATGCAATAAGGAAGTTAACCGAAAAGAGACCGGGCGTGTCATATAAAAGGCAACCAATTTTAAATGAATAAAACGCGTTTGCATATTTACACTCAGGTCACTGAGATATTAACTGTATCCATACACAAAACCTTTAGCCATAAGAGTCCTACCGACTGTGTAATCGTAAACCCCCAGTTCCCCAATGTAACGTACCCTCAACAGGTACCAGCTTAGGAAACTAAAAATGCACAACCACACATTCGGCGTTAGGGAATGCCATTGGCTAAATACATCTAAAACGGTAACCACATTAACTAGGTCTTACCAATACACAAAGGGCCAGACCTATAGACCCGAAACGACATTCGAGTCAACAACAACAATAACGAAAGACCCAAAGCGACATTTGAGTCTACAGTCAAAGCTAGCATAAGGACCCGAAGCGACATTCGAGTCGACAACAAAATAACCAAGTGACCCAAAGCGACATTTGAGTCTACAGTCAAAGCTAGCATAAGGACCCGAAGCGACATTCGAGTCAACACAGTATAATGACCCGAAGCAACATTCGAGCCATAACAATTATTTTACCACGTTACTAAGCTTGTGACCTGAGATAACCCAAAACAAAAGTAATTAAACAGTCTACGGACCCGAAACTGTCAACTCAATTAAGTCACAGACGCACAAGTCTCATCTGTAGCGCAAATAATGCCATCGACGAGAGTTGATACACCCGTAACCGGAAGTTTGGAAGGTAAAATTATGAAGTATATGGTTCAATTTTCTTAGCTTAAACCACAGCGCCCGGTCACCTTCCGGTCAATAAACATTTTTTTCCGCTTTTTTGTTTTTGTTTTGTTTTTTTTTGCATATTATCCATTAAGAGCGACTATTAAATTGTAATATAAAAAAGAAGGAGCATGAGACCTTCATTTCCATAAATATACACGTTGTAATTGATATCTCATAATGAAAAATATTATTAACATAATATATCAGAAACAGTACCGTTTGCCAAAATATATCAAATAAAACAAAGAAACTGTCCTTTGAGAATGACACAAAATTTACATGAACAGAGTCTGTGTTTCACTAAATAACACTTTTAAAGTAATCACAGTCTATCATTTCTCTTTGGTGAACCTAGGAACTTTAATAAATCTCATAAAATGTAACAGTCTGACTGAAACGTTAATACGTATGCTGTCCATTCGTTCCTGGTACCAATGAAGACGTTAGCAAACGCAGACGATCTTCTGATTCCAATACAACAGATATCGATATTAAGCAGACGACACAGTCTGAAATAAAAGTACTAGACAGCAATTCTGTTTCCAATAACATTCTAACAGACATATGCAAATGTTAGACAGAAAAATGATACAATACATCGTATATAAAAGATCAAAGTGCAACATCTAAAAAATTTGTTGACTTATCAAATTTACGGGGTGTGGCGGGTGGGAGAATTTATCGGTGTGACTTGTCAAAAGAAACAGCGTAAGTGAGACAGACTGCACGTGATTTTCGGTTTTATACTGTTATTTTAGACGACTGGCTCTCGGTTGAATGGTTTAGTGCTATAAATAAAGGACTACAAAATCGGGAACCAGATTGACAGCTGATTGGATACGTTTCTATGACAACAAACAAAACATTTCTCGAAATAAATAAATCAAATTATTTTTAATTAAAAATAATTTTTATTATTTGTAATTACTCAAAATAAAAGACAAAAGCACGTGCAGTCTTCACTCTATTTATTAAGCGCCTGAGCGGCGAATAATCAAACATTTAAATCAATCATCTAATACTGTTTACATTAACATGAATGCTCAAACATTTATTAATATGAGTTGGGTAAAATGGCCGCTCTGAGTTCGGTATGTTAGGCGTTAAAGCTCGCTACCAAACTATTGAAAACTAATATCAAATGCAATAAGGAAGTTAACCGAAAGGAGACCGGGCGTGTCATATAAAAGGCAACCAATTTTAAATGAATAAAACGCGTTTGCATATTTACACTCAGGTCACTGAGATATTAACTGTATCCATACACAAAACCTTTAGCCATAAGAGTCCTACCGACTGTGTAATCGTAAACCCCAAGTTCCCCAATGTAACGTACCCTCAACAGGTACCAGCTTAGGAAACTAAAAATGCACAACCACACATTCGGCGTTAGGGAATGCCATTGGCTAAATACATTTAAAACGGTAACCACATTAACTAGGTCTTACCAATACACAAAGGGCCAGACCTATAGACCCGAAACGACATTCGAGTCAACAACAACAATAACGAAAGACCCAAAGCGACATTTGAGTCTACAGTCAAAGCTAGCATAAGGACCCGAAGCGACATTCGAGTCGACAACAAAATAACCAAGTGACCCAAAGCGACATTTGAGTCTACAGTCAAAGCTAGCATAAGGACCCGAAGCGACATTCGAGTCAACACAGTATAATGACCCGAAGCAACATTCGAGCCATAACAATTATTTTACCACGTTACTAAGCTTGTGACCTGAGATAACCCAAAACAAAAGTAATTAAACAGTCTACGGACCCGAAACTGTCAACTCAATTAAGTCACAGACGCACAAGTCTCATCTGTAGCGCAAATAATGCCATCGACGAGAGTTGATACACCCGTAACCGGAAGTTTGGAAGGTAAAATTATGAAGTATATGGTTCAATTTTCTTAGCTTAAACCACAGCGCCCGGTCACCTTCCGGTCAATAAACATTTTTTTCCGCCACAATAAATTTTAATTTATCCCCCAAAAAATTATTATTGAGCAGAGTTTTCCTGTATTGCAGTCTTTAAATAATCTAGATAAAACTCCAACCCCACATCATTTAAGTGTACACCGTCATCCCTAAAAAAGTTAGTTTCCGTATCTATGTCAGGGCTTATGAAATCTCCCCTGCCAGAACGGCATGTTGCTATACGGCCCAACCTATTGATACGCTTGCGCTTTGTCTCCAATGACTTGACGTTCGTGACCCCCCTCCAAACACGCCTGGGTAAAATGTCAACCCATATCAAAACGGTGTCGGGAAAAGCCTCACGGAGGTATTCGATTTCCCCTTTTATACTTCTTCTCATTTTGATCAAAGATAATGAGGCAAGATCGTTACCACCTAAATGTATGATGATAATCTTGGGTGGAGGCGATAGCAGCACCTGGGTCTCTATGGAGTTGCGGAAAGAGGTCCAGCCGAGTCCCCTCACTCCCCACCAAGCAATTGTTAAGTCAGGCAAGCGAAGGTTGACCTTTCCTGTGTCCGTCGCTCGTATGCCGGCCCAGTAAGGGATTGAATCCCCTAAAACCCATACATCTACAAGTATCGAGAAACAGAATTGGTAGTCAGAATTTGACGCTAGAGCGAAAATGAAATAAGTACAGTGCAACCCCTAGTATAAAGTAACACCGTTTGGGAAATACAAATATTGACTTATTATGTAAAGGTTGTTGCCCTGAGGAAGTAATTTTGACGGTATGTTACAGCCTGAGGAAGTTTGAATGTTGTTCTAAAGAGGTTTTTGCTTAATAGCAGGATAGTTTTAAAGAGATTGTACTGTATATTTCGTAAGTACACAAAGGCCACGCAAATGCCGTACTTGGGAAACAAGTATATTTATTGAATCAAGAGTGATAGAGTTGTGTGCCCTGACTTATTTCTGATAGCGGATATATAATTTATAACAGTTTGATGTCCATCTACCCAATTTCATAATAACTTCTGGTGGAAAACCTTGAGATGCTAAATCAGTAGCCCGACCGATTCTAAAACTATGTGATCGAAAAGTACCGGGAATTTGACACTTTCCAACGCATTTTGACAATACAGCGGAGAATTGTGACCTCGTAACGGGGTTGCCGTCTTGATGACAGTACAATATTCCAACCTGTTTTGGTCTCACCGCTAAGAATTCAAGTAGTGATTGTACTGCGCAGACAGAACCTGATTCTCTGGGTATTTTTAATGTAACCACTTTACCTCTTTGATTTGTTTTAGAATGACGAAGCTTAATTATAGCGTACTGACTTCCTATCCGGGACAAGTCAGATAACTGAAGCGAAACCTCTGATAATCCTTTACACGGAGAAACTAATTCGCTAACCTAAAAAGTCCAAAGTAGGCCAGGGTAAATAATGAATTAAACAATTTTGATTCATAATCACTAAAACAAATGTGAGGGAGTTTTCTGCATATATCAATCAAGATTGGTAAAGTCAGAGGAGTTCGATTATCTTGCGTTATGCGGTTCCTATGGCAACCCTCCAACAGTTTGTTAATAGCAAAGACCCCGGATATATTATAATATCCGAACAGTTTATGAAAATAATTTAAACCTGCTATATACGTCGTAATAGTTTTTGGTGACAACTTCATTTCGAAACAGAATGCAGTAAATAACATAATGTGTTCTTCAGGTAGAGGCCAACACTTTGGAAGATTATAAGACTGCCTGAATTTCTCAAAGGTTCTTAAAGCTGTATTATACGTCAGTCTAGAGTTTACTGCGATTCCTGAAAAAAGGAGCTGTTTAGCTCTAAACTGAAGATGTCCCAAAGGAAATCTGGTACCGGGTGAGGACACTGGTCTGCGTCTGGAGCTAGCTTCCGAAACCTGTCCAGCTGAAAGCGAGACAAAGCATCACAAACGTTGTTAGAATGACCTGGGACATGAACTGCCTTAAGTACGATGTTAAGGTTAAAACATCTTAACGTTAAGATTCTTACAATGCACATGACTTTTTCCGACTTAGAAGATAATTTGTTCAAGATCTGAACTACTGCCATATTATCGCAGTTAAATTTGATCTTCTTATTTTTTAGATCTTTTCCCCAAATAAATATAGCAACCAAAATGGGGAACAACTCTAGAACTGTTATATCGGACGTAAGACCACGTGCACGCCACGTGATTGGCCATTTCGCGTGACACCAGTGACCTTGAAAGTAAATCCCGAATCCTAACTCCGTGCCCGCCGCGCTATCAGTGTACAATTGTGCGTCTTCATTTGTGACCCAATACTGATCATGAAAAATGGAAATGCCGTTGAAATTCTGAAGCAGAGTTAACCACATTTTTAAGTCCAGTTTTATTTCTTCATTTACCCGGATATGATGATAAGGCTTTGTAAGGCCGCAAATAGAGTTTATTAGGCGGCGAATAAATGGCCTGCCCACAACTATTGCCCTGCAACAAAAATTCAGAGACCCTATGAGAGACTGCATTTTCTTAAGTGTTGTTTTTTTCCGTGAAAGTATTTCTTTAATTGTTTGAACAACCGTTTGAATTTTTGGCATTGGGATTCTCACCGTCATATTGATTGAATCGAGTTCTAATCCTAAGAATATTAAAACTTCTGTCGGGCCTTCCGTTTTTTCGAGAGCTAGAGGTACACCAAGTTCTGACATTGTGTTTTTGAAAATTTCTAATGCTCGAGTGCATGATTCTAACGACTTGTCTCCCCCCAAAAAATCATCAAGATAGTGAATTAAATTTCCGTTTTTTAACTTAAGCTTGACACAGAACTCAAGAAATCTAGAAAACCTTTCGAATGTAATACAACTAATCGACGCTCCGAAAGGAAGGGCCTTATCAAAATAAAAATAGCCATTATAGCAAAAACCTAGCAGTTCGAAATCTGACGGCCGGATTGGAATTAAGCGATATGCACTTTTTATATCGGACTTAAAAAGCTTGCAGTTTCGTCCTAAATTTTGAACCAGTTTAACCGCTTCATCAAAACTAGTGTATTGGACCGTGCATAAAGCCGGGTCAATATGATCATTGATTGAACCGCCAGAGGGGTATGACAAATGGTGAATCATGCGGAATTCCCCAGGAGCTTTTTTTGGAACAAGGCCAATCGGTGACACGATTAGATTTTTAAGCGGGCGGTGAATGAATGGACCTGCAACCCTGCCTGCCTCTATTTCTTTATTAATTTGATTTTTTATGATATCTGGGTTTAATGTCGAAGAACGTAGATTGTTTGCATCTCGTGCTAACCTGGGACCTGTATATTGGATTGGAAATCCTTGAGTAAAACCATTTATTAAAAACTTTGATTCGTTGGGGTCGTACAGACGAGAATAGCGCCTAATAGCCTCAATTTTGACAGGGGATTTTGCTAAATTTACAACATCCAAGTTATGCGGCTGATCTGATGCCTTAATCAAGGGCGTAATGACCTTAGGCCTATTGATTTCTCGGGTTACCTCCTCTTGGTCTTCTAAAGGGTCGGCGGAAGCCTCTGCCACGAAAATTAGGCTGAGCTTTTGAGTTTTGAGCTTGAACAAAGGATCTTGACTGAAAACAAGCAACCTCTGGGTGTCGTGCACGGCATTTTGAGCATACATGTGCGTATTTGCAGTTAGGCCAGTTGCAGTTACCCATATTGAAATCATTACAAGTGTACTTTCCAGGATTTAACCTAGTATTATTTGACGTCTGCTCATCCTTAACTTGTATGCAGCGCCGTCAGAGTTCATTATTCATTTGTGACCAGGAGCCGGATGTTAAGGCTTGGCGGATTCGAAACTGCTCATCGTAATCTCTCCACCCATTTCCCCCCTGGCGCATAGCACAATCCCGAATATTGAACATGTAATGAAGTAATTCATGGACTTTGTCACTGTGTGTTTGTAAATAAATGGATGCGTAAATGATAAAAGCGTTCGTCCATTTTTCTATGGTCATTATTTTGTCTTTGCACACTTGCTGTGACGCCTCAATATGACCGTCTGACGACAGTTTGAAAATGTTACCTGTGCAATAGTCAGACAATTCAACAGCCCCTTTTAAGAGTAAAGCGAGATTAATATATTCCCCTCGACAGATCTGTTGTTTAAGTGTAGAGGGTACGTGAGCTGACAGGTCGTCGTTTGCCAAACGGACGGACGGAAAACTTCGCCCCGAATCTGACACATGCAAAGTTGACTCATTAGGTTGACTAGGAGGCAGGGAAACAAAATTATTACGAGCGATGCCACACCCCGTATTCGCATTTTTACTCAAACCTAACGGACTACATGGGTTTCTGCTGTTATCTGAAGGGAGAACACCTGAATCAAGTAAAATACGTTCAAAATCAATAACTGACCCACCTTTTTCTCCTTGCAGGAGCTGGTTGTCCCCTTCATCAAACTCTTCGTCCCCTAACGCCTGTGCCGCCGGACCACGTTGTGGGCTTCTATTCTCCTGACCAAGGTCATCGGCCCTCCTCTTCTGTCCGCGTGTATTCGGGCGGTTCTCCGGCTGATTTGCCACTGGTACCGGGTTGGCGTCGTTGTCTTGGGGTCTTGGCATACCCCTGCCATGCGCTCTACCTCGAGCCCTGCCTCCTCGTTGCCGTACTCTTCCACGTGGCATCTTACTACCAGTTAAAGTACGTACTATTTACTCTAAAGAATTTATCGGCGTGACTTGTCAAAAGAAACAGCGTAAGTGAGACAGACTGCACGTGATTTTCGGTTTTATACTGTTATTTTAGACGACTGGCTCTCGGTTGAATGGTTAGTGCTATAAATAAAGGACTACAAAATCGGGAACCAGATTGACAGCTGATTGGATACGTTTCTATGACAACAAACAAAACATTTCTCGAAATAAATAAATCAAATTATTTTTAATTAAAAATAATTTTTATTATGAATTTTCAAGCGAATTGCACTTTCTACTTTCAATCGACGGCCGCAATATTTGTTTACATTTAAGGTCAAGGTCATTGAAATGCCTACCTTAACTCAGAGTTCCATATTTTAATGTGTCTTGTATAACAAAAACGTGAGCTCTAGCTAAAACATAATCAAAAAGTAGAAAGGTCATTTTGCAAGTAGAGAAAATTTGGTTTGAAAACGTGTAAACACGTATGACCTATAAGTACCGCATAGTATTATGGCGTTTTTATTTTTACCGACATGTAAATAAACAATCAGTACTTAGCAATCAAAATATATTGGAAGTAAGATCAATAGTTGTCTTGATGGAGCAGTAGGTTGAGTTGATTGACATGTAATCATTTTGTAGTGATAGTTTAGATGGTTCGAACCTTGCATCCGTCATGTTTTTTTAGCTCACCAGAGCACAAAGTGCTCGGGGTGAGCTATTGTGATCGCTCACCGTCCAGCGTCCGTCCGTCCGTCGTCCGTCGTCCGTCCGTCCGTTGCAGAACTCTGGTTGCCATGACAACCGAAAGGAAAAACTTTAAAAATCTTCTTCTCAAAAACCAGAAGCCCTAGAGCTTAGATATTTGGTGTGAAGCATTGCCTAGTAGACCTCTACCAAGTTTGTTCAAATCCTGACCCCGGGGTCAAAATTGACCCCGCCCCAGGGGTCACTTGATTTTACATAGGAAAATCTTTAAAAATCTTCTTCTCAAAAACCAGAAGCCCTAGAGCTTAGATATTTCACATGTAGCATTGCCTAATGAACCTCTACTAAAGTTGTTCAAATCATGACCCTGGGGTCAAAATTGACCCCGCCCCAGGGGTCACTTGGTTTTACATAGGAAAATCTTCAAAAAAAATTCTAAAAATAATTCAGAAGGCCTAGAGCTTAGATATTTTACATGTAGCATTGCCTAGTAGATCTCTACAAAATTTGTTCAAATCATGACCCCGGGATAAAAATTGACCCCACCCCAGGGGTCACTTGATTTTACATAGGAAAATCTTCAAATTTTTTCTAAAAAATAAACCAGAAGGCCTACAGCTTAGATATTTGACATGTAGCATTGCCTAATGGACCTCTACAAAATTTGTTCAAATCATGACCCCCTGGGTCAAAATTGACCCCGGCCCAGGGGTCACTTGATTTTACATAGGAAAATCTTGATAAATTTTCTAAAAATAAACCAAAAGGCCTAGATCTTAGATATTTGACGTGTAGCATTGCCTAGTAGACTTCTACAAAAAAGTTTCAAATCATGACCCCGCCCCATGGGGTCACTTGATTTTACATAGGAAAATCTTCAAAAAAATTCTAAAAATAAACCAGAAGGCCTAGATCTTAGATATTTGATGTGTAGCATTGCCTAGTAGACTTCTACAAAAAAAATTCAAATCTGGACCCCCAGGGGTTACTTGATTGTATGTAGGGAAATCTTCATAAATTTGCTAAAAATAAACTAGAAGGCCTAGATCTTAGATATTTGATATGTTACATTGCCTAGTAGACTTCTACAAACTTTGTTCCATTCATGACCCCCGGGGTAAACTTGGCCCCGCCCCAGGGGTTACTTTATTGTACATCAGAAAATCTTCCAAAAAAAATCTAAAAATCATCAGTTTGACATTTGAAACATGTAGCTCATATTACTCTGGTGAGCGATCCAACGTCATCATGACCCTCTTGTTTACTTTGCATCTAATTTATTTATATTACTTTGTGTAAGTCTGTTTTTTGCCTGGATTCTAATTCGTTCACAAAAGCCTCAAAAACATTAGATCATATTAAAGATGGAGCATATTTAAACATGATTACGTGTTAACAACGACATATACAAATTAGTGAACAAGTAAGTACTAGATTAACAAACTTGTGTTGTTTTCGTTGAATCGTATTATTAAAAAAAAAGAAATTATAAAATACAGTTTTTAAAATATGTTTTACGGGTCCGGAATCGAACTCCCGAGAAAAAAAAGTATAAGACGGATACCAATACCGCTAGACCAACGAGGATTACTATTGTCAACGTAAAAGTTGTGTAATGACTTTAATTTATGCTATTGCTTTGTTTGTTTACATTTCAAAGCGCCTTATTACTGTGCGATATGTATACTGTAGTAATCAAACTGTATCGCACAGTAATAAGGCGCTTTGAAATGTGAACAAACAAATTAATAGCTTATATTTAAGACAATGTACTACATTTACGATGCAAAGACTAATTCCTCGTTGACCGAGCGGTAACGGTATTCGTTTTATAATCTTTCGTCGGGAGTTCGATTCACAGATCAGTAAAAATATTCTAATACTGTATTCAATTTCTTTTTTAATACGGTTCAATGAAAACAACACGAGTTGGTTGAACTAGTACTTTTCCTCTGTCTTATAAATGTCACAGTTAACACGTAGTTGTATTTAAATACGATTTGTCTTTAATATTATCTAATGTTTTTGAAGCGTTTTGAATGTATTAGAAACCAAAGAAAAACATGTAAGGAGGATGTTACATGGATGTTACTTATGTTACGTGTGTCTGAGAAGAGGCGTCTTTTTGTAGTCAAAGTTTTACGCATGTTACACCTCATTTATTAAATTTGGCCGAAATACGTCTTACGTAGTGTTATATAGATGTAACAAGGATGTTACAAGGATGTTACATGGATGTTACTTATGCTAGGTGTGTCTGAGAAGAGCCGCCAATTTGCAGTGAGAATGTTACACATGTTATACCACATTTCTTACATTTGGCCGAAATACGTCTTCAGAAGAACACGGATGTTACATGGATGTTACTTATGTTACGTTTGTTTGATAATAGGTGTCTTTTAATAGTCCATTTCTTAAATCAGTCAGAAGTGGGGCAGTAACAGATTCATGTTACTTAATGTTGCGTTATGTTACTTGGAGTTATGCTTGTAACAAATGCAACGTATGTCACGAAATTGCGCCAATTTCGTGCTCTAGATGTACTGTGCGGTACTTATAGCATGTCAACTTTCTCGACTCAAATAAATTTTAAAACACGAAATTGTATTTTTGTGAATGCTATTTGTATATCATTGCCAGGGGTTAAATCGTTGCATGTTAACTTACTTTGAGTCAAATATACGTAATAATACAATAATACGGAACGTCAACGCAGCCGCGTATCAATAGAGGTAGCACTTATTACAAGATGTAGTAGTTAGGTTAAAAAATGATATTTTGTAATAAATAAAAAGGAATTTAAAAAGATTTCAAAAATCTCTTGCATTTCGACTTCGGTCGAAATTGACTCGAGATCCATTATTTCCTTATGCTTGACTCGTAACAGCATATCCAAAACGTTATCAACAGCGGTTGCTCACGAAAATCTTGTTTGTATACGTTTTTTCTCTGTTTTGACCGAAATAGGCAAAATGAAAAGGTTTTATGCAAGAATAAATTTTGACGGATATATACCCACCTTTATTAACATTCCACGGAGCGGTATTAGGCTTTGGTGAAAAACAAAATACACGAAACTTGGCATGTACCGGTACCATTTCACACACGATGTTTTGAACTGTTTTGGTAATGAGAAAAGGCAGTTAAGGTAATTGTACCATACTAAAGAAAAAAAAAACAAAAAAAAACAGAGCTTTAAAACTTGTGGTTGGATAGATGTAGGGATAATGTACGTTTTTTGTGTATTAAGGTCTACAGAATCCCACAGATGTGCATAGTTACAAAGACAGATGGTCGGGGTCACCAACTTATCTAAAGGGCTTCTGCAGACGTTAATACATGAAACTAACGTGCATTTCGCTTCGCTATTCTTGCATTTATCACACGAAGACTAAATGCATTAAGTACTGTCTTTACGATTTCAGTACAACTTTTATGTACCATTCTGTTGTTCTTGGAAATGGTCTACATGTTTTAAATATCCATATAAAGGGTGGTACACGTACCAAAAGGCATGTACTCAATGCTTTAAAATTGAATAAAGGTGGGTGACGATAAGGTGATATCAGGAGTGCATCAGTCTACATTATTCGACGCCGCCACCCCACGTACAAACATACACATTACCCCCGCCCCAAGCCCAATCTCAAGATTGAAATATAAAAAAAAAACATATTGTTCTTTAGTATTCCATGACCGCTGTCAAACTAAACCTCCATTCATCTCACCCACTGCAACAGTACATCCACCTCCATTATACACACTCGAGAAAAACTTTAATTTTTACTTCCTCCTAGAACTTCGGTCGTATATCGCCCCACTTTGCAAAGCTCTTGTTGTTTTTTTTTATTTATTTTATCCGTTTCATCTATTTATATAGCTCACTATCCCCATCCAGTCGGAATGCCTTAAAATATTCCTTATTGTATTCTGTGATAGTTACCGCAATCTTTATTATTGTAATAACTCGCTAATGTAATCGTTTATTAAAGTTTTAAACCCCTCTCCACTTCAAACATTTTTAATCATTTGCAACTGCTGGCAAATCAACACACACACAACAAACAAATACATCTTCAAATAACCTCTGTTTATTATATACAAGTACCTTATTCAAACTTCATTTAAAACTAGGTATATTTTTCCGCTGTATTTTCCGGTGTATTCTGTTTACCATTTTTATTGCTTACTTCGAATCTCATATTTTATTCCTAATATATTAAATAACTTCAATATTAATTAAATGTATACTTCATAAAGCAATTAACTGCATTTTCAGATATGTAGTCGACATAGTAACAATTGTACGAATTCTGTCGGCAGTTACAGTTGTGCTTGCGGCGCTGGTTGGGCAGGAAAACACTGTGAAAATGATATTGACGAATGTAAAAGTAATCCCTGCAAAAATGGATCATGCAGTAATACAATCGGAAGTTATAAATGCAATTGTTATCAAGGGTATACAGGTAAACATTGTGAAAATGATTTTGACGAATGTTCCATAGTTACGTGTGCAAACAACGGCACATGTGTAAACCTACATTATCCTAAAAGATACCGATGTGATTGCCTCAAGGGCTGGGATCCTAAAAGTCGATGTCGGCATCATACAGGTGTATGTAAAGAAATTCATCCTTGTGTTCATGGAAACTGCAGTAACAAAAATGGAAATTATATATGTTCATGTAACAATGGCTGGACTGGCAAGAACTGTAGCATTGATTTAGATGAGTGTAACTACCATCCATGTTTGCACAATGGAACTTGTATCAATAGCAAAGGAGCATATACGTGCCAGTGTTCCGCAGGATGGACAGGAAAGAACTGCTTGACTGACATAAATGAATGTGCTACTCTTCATCCTTGCAAAAACGGTGGTAAATGCAAAAACGCAGACGGAGGATATAAGTGCGACTGTACTGCAGGATGGACGGGGCAAAACTGCTCCGTGGATGTGAATGAGTGTGATGTGCTAAATCCGTGCCAGAATAAAGGTTCATGCGTCAACACGGTAGGAAATTATACATGTCAGTGCCCTTTAGAATGGAAAGGACAAAACTGTTCTTCTGATGTCGATGAATGTGATACGTTTCATCCGTGTCAAAATAAAGGCTCATGCGTCAACACGGTAGGAAATTATACATGTCAGTGCCCTTTAGAATGGAAAGGACAAAACTGTTCTTCTGATGTCGATGAATGTGATACGTTTCATCCGTGTCAAAATAAAGGCTCATGCGTCAACACGGTAGGAAATTATACATGTCAGTGCCCTTTAGAATGGAAAGGACAAAACTGTTCTGTTGATGTCGATGAATGCGAAACGTTTCACCCGTGTCAAAATAAAGGCTCATGCGTAAACACGGTAGGACATTATACATGTCATTGTCCTGTCGGATGGAAAGGGCGAAACTGTTCCGCTGATGTCAATGAATATGATATGTCTCATCCGTGTCAGAATGAAGGCTCATACGTCAACAAGGTAGGAAATTATACATGTCATTGTCCTGTCGGATGGAAAGGACAAAACTGTTCTGTTGATGTGGATGAATGTGATATGTTTCATCCGTGTCAGAATGAAGGCTCATGCGTCAACACGGTAGGAAATTATACATGTCATTGCCCTGTAGAATGGAAAGGACGAAACTGTTCTGTTGATGTCGATGAATGCGAAACGTTTCAACCGTGTCATAATAAAGGCTCATGCGTCAACACGGTAGGAAATTATACATGTCATTGCCCTGTAGAATGGAAAGGACGAAACTGTTCTGTTGATGTCGATGAATGCGAAACGTTTCAACCGTGTCACAATAAAGGCTCATGCGTCAACACGGTAGGAAATTATACATGTCATTGCCCTGTAGAATGGCAAGGGCAAAACTGTTCTTCTGATGTCGATGAATGTGATACGTTTCACCCGTGTCACAATAAAGGCTCATGCGTCAACACGGTAGGAAATTATACATGTCATTGCCCTGTAGAATGGATAGGACGAAACTGTTCTGTTGATGTCGATGAATGCGAAACGTTTCAACCGTGTCAGAATGAAGGCTCATGCGTCAACACGGTAGGAAATTATACATGTCATTGCCCTGTAGAATGGCAGGGACAAAACTGCACTGTTGATGTCGATGAATGCGATACGTTTCACCCGTGTCAAAATGAAGGCTCGTGCATCAATACGGTAGGAAAGTATACATGCTATTGCCCTGTAGAATGGAAAGGACAAAACTGCACTGTTGATGTCGATGAATGCGATACGTTTCACCCGTGTCAAAATGAAGGCTCTTGCATCAATACGGTAGGACATTATTCATGTCATTGCCCTGTAGAATGGAAAGGACAAAACTGCACTGTTGATATAAACGAATGCAATAATTCACTCTGCAAACATAATTCAACGTGTTATAACCTTGACGGCGGATATACCTGCATTTGTCCTCCAAACTGGTCCGGCAAAAACTGTGACAGCGATGTGGACGAATGCAGTAGTTCCCCATGCAAGAATAACGGAACATGTTCTAACACAAACGGTGGGTACACCTGCATCTGCTCTTCAAACTGGAATGGCAACCACTGTGAGACAGACGTAAATGAATGCAAAAGTTCCCCCTGTATAAATAATGGAACCTGTGACAATAAGGCTGGATCTTTTAGCTGCAAATGCACGCAAGGATGGGAAGGCAGATATTGCGAAAGCGATATTGACGAGTGTAGAGATACTCGCAATCCATGTGAAAATGGAGATATATGTAGTAATACCAACGGGAGTTTTGTATGTAAACATGATTCAACATCCTCAACGGTGCCCTTAACGTCATATGCTTTAACAACTCCAGCTATCACACCGTCACAGACAAGCAGCATAACGCCTGCAGCTACCACTGTGACAAACAGAACAAACACAACGACTGCAGCTTTAAAACCACCACAAACAAGCAATACAATACCTGCAGTTTCCGCATCGACACAAACAAGAACTACAGTGCATGCAGCTACCACTTCGACACAAACAAGCAGTACATCATCTACAGCTACAACTTCGACACAAACAAGAAGTACAATTTCTGCAGCTACCACATCGACACAAGCAAGTAGCACCAGACTGAGAGTTACTACAATGACCCGCTTTGGTTTGTATTAATTATGTACTTTTTAAGTTTAATTTTCACTGTATCCGCTCAGGTATTAACTGGAGAAAAATCGTGTACAAACAAGACAATTCACGTACTATTACATGATTTTTTCTATATTTGAATTGCTTTGTAAGGGATGTATATGTACTTCTGCGCAGGTTGACATCTGGCATCTGCGTCTTGATTCTTCCAAAATAATCTCTTCTAACTTGTAGCAGAAAACATGCAATTTAGTCCATAGTATGTTTTGCTGTATCAGTTACCAAACCCAAACGCACTGCCCCTAAAAATGTACGTACTCGCTCCAACCCTTGTTTCACCCCTTTAAAAGTCAGAGTTGATTAATTTTTATTGATAACCATGAATGTATAAGAATTGCGTGTAACTTATGCAATTATTTATTTTTATGAATCATTCTAATGTTTTTGTACGTATTAGTCGGAATGCTTTTATCTAATTTCGCGAAGAATTTGGATGAAACATTTGAAAGGTTTTAATTTCGTTTGTACTCATCCGTTATTACTTTTGAAATCGCGTTCCTGTTTACCAAATATTTAAGTGATATGCGAAAATATGGGTAATCGTTTATTTGTAATAATGACAGATAAAAGTAATCGATTTAAAACCTTCATAACATGCTTTTGGAAGTGTTGTTTATTTCTGTGGACTGGTTATGGATATTTAAAACATGTTTACCGTTTCCAAATACAACAGAATGTTAATTGAAAGTGAACCGGAATCGTAAAGTCATCAAATATGAAAACAATACATTTAGTTGTCGTGTAATGTTGTTGTTTTTTTTTGTTTTTTTTTTTGCAAGAATAGCGACAGTACACGTTTGGTTTGTGTATTAAAGTCTGCAGAAGCCCTTGGGATATGTTTGTGACCTCGACCTTCAGTCTTGGCTACAAGCAATCCCACGGGCTTCTGACGTTAATACAAAAAATAGCATTATCCCTACATTGGCCCTTCAAGCTGGTTCTGGTATAACTGTGAATGCGATGCTACAACTGCAACTCAACTGTGCTATCGTCTGCAACATCGACAGCATGTATATCGAACCTTACTAACAGAACAACTTCTGCAGACCATGTACAAGAAGTAAAATATCAACATTTTCTACATTGACACAAACTAGCAGCACAAGACAGATATTCTATACGGTAGCGGGATTTGGTTTGTTTATATAATACGTGTAGTTAATACTTCTGCAGTTTATTGTTTTGAAAATAACAGTGCGCATACATTTCGCAGCCAGATATGCCTTAAGCGACCTTAATTATACAACATTAAAATACTCTTCAATAAGATTATCATCATAAAATATAGTCAACAAGAGATAATACTTCATCAGCTTGCTGACAAGATATGTTGAAGAACATCTGTCACTGTAAACAAGCTGGGTTTTTATTTCAAACGTGTTCTTAATGCGCATTTCAGACTTGCGTATTGTTATAGAAAGTTTAACATTACTTTATTTTTCATTACGAAGTTCGACTGGAAGATGCCATCCATCCAAGATGCACAAGTTTAGGGTGGAATATATCCCTGGACATGTCGATACTTACACAGCTATATCCGGAGATAAAGTCCGATCAAATTTACTTTGGTGACAACACTTGTCGAGGGAAACTGGTAGGAGATCAGCTAGTATTCCTTCAGGGATTCAGAGACTGCGTTACAGCCGAACGGGTGTGTATCTTATATCTTGAAACGCAATATACGTTGAACGAATATTACATGAGTTAATATAAAGTGACCAAAAACTTTTTCTGGTCTCATTCTCACACACTGCATGAGATTAAAACATGTTTTAGTGATGAAACATCAAAATTGAGATAACAAAATAATTATAAACAAAATTCTTTTAACTTTCAAATCTAAAATGTGAAGTTATTATCTTTTCTATTTCCAAAGTTACAATGATTTTAAGTAAGTCACCTAGAGCATTTGTAGACTTGACGTTATGACATCGGCGGGCATAGCGTGTTTGTTTCAAGCATAAATGCAACAAATCTTGCATATCACTAACTAAACATCATAGTTTGAATATTTAGGAACATTTTAAAATTATTTTAACTTAACTGTATGATTTGGGTGCAGTCACGGGCTTTTTATCTACACATCTCTATATTTTCATCGTGATTTGAAATTTCCGTTGCCATGACAACATAAAAAACAACATTTATTGGTAAAATATGGTAGCATTTGATTTTCCTTACATAACTGTATTGGAATATACTTGTTTCTAGTTTCTGCATGAACATAAGAAAAATGATGATTTCCAGTATTTTAAATAACTTATCATGCAATATTCATATCATGTCACTAATACAGGATTTCTCGTGAAACGGCCAATATAACAAATGATTTCTTAAATCAATTTGATAAACACTATGCTAAATACTAGATCTACACTGACATGCTTTAAAATACAAACGAAATTTGACTCTTAATAATTCTAGTTATACATAGGATTTTATCAAAAAATATCACTATTATCCTCGCTAACTTTCTCAAACTTTCTTCAAAAAGAAACGCATGATTACAGAAACTCCCAGTGAAAATGGAAGACGCAAAACGACACAAAATTTGTTAAGATATTAGTTTTTACCTGAAAAATCAGATCAACTGACTAATTGTCAAAATAACTTTTCTGATATGTATTAAACCGTTTCAAGATCGA
Organism: Mercenaria mercenaria; assembly: GCF_021730395.1. Taxonomy (NCBI): domain Eukaryota; kingdom Metazoa; phylum Mollusca; class Bivalvia; order Venerida; family Veneridae; genus Mercenaria; species Mercenaria mercenaria. The sequence goes on from NW_026463426.1 coordinate 66,068, forward strand.
TGCAGATATATTTAAACATATTTCGTTTGCGTTCGAGTGTAAGTGAAATTTGATTATACGCTTAGAAAGGATGGTAGAAATTGTTGGAATTTTAAATTCTGTTACCTAAAATCACTTTGTATCGTCTTAATCTTATTATAACATTCACCTAAAATCAATAATTTGAGTATCATCTTATGGCTTCGTAAAATCACTCTTCTTGTGATCTTACCCTTGTCCGGTAGAGTCAAGAGAAATGTTTTCAACGGAAGGCTGACGCGCCATGATAAATGGCTGATGATAAATATTTGATAACAATGCTTCTAGCCAAAAGACGGTGCATAACCATATCGGCGGACCCTTTGCGAAATCTGCTATATCGGTTTCTTTGCGTCAGCACCGGTGATTCTTTGCTATAAACAATGTCCAGGTCGGTAGAAGAGGCGAAAAATCGAGCTGCCATCCATGATCATAGGTACTGTATAGTGGGATATATTCACGATGCCAGATGTTCGCGTTTTTTAAGAGTTTTGAATTCACGGTGTCTTTATTTTGCGGAAACTACTTCGACCGCGAATTATAAACCTTAGTTGTAGACAAAAGAAAATGAGGTCACTCTTCCTAGACATGCAAGTAATAGCAAACACACAAGTAAGTCTGTCGCTGTCGTCTGAATAGAGCGTATGATACTAGTAATGATTCAACACTTGTGCGAAATTTAGTTCTTTAATGCATTGAAATAATCTAACCACTGTTATACTAATATTTAATCACGTATCGAAAGACATGGTAAGTAGCTCCTTATGACGTACTCATACAATTCCCCCGATGTAAATGAGATGTGGAACCAAAATTTGTAGTCCTGTTTGGCCCCATATAACCTATACTGTGTGGTGCGCCGTAAAACCCAAATAAATAAATAAATAAATAAACATACATTCCCCGTCTTTATATTTGTTTCAGTAATTACGATGACAATGAACAGAAATAACATTATCTCATTGCGTCTGCTAAGCTTATTATTTGACTGATTTGACACATACAATTTCCGTCTTTTCTTACGAACATGTTTTTGCTGATAACTTTTGTCACATTTGGTTCTTATGTTTTTGGTGTTACTTGTATTGTAGTCTACGAAAATGTTGGATATTATGGGAAATTGGCTACATAAAGTGAAGTGCGGTATTAAAAGGCCGCCTTTGATAACTTTGTCTGGCCCAACAAAATTAAAAGGCAACTGCAATTGTCAAAAATCAATTAGTCAAGGACAATTGCTACATAACAATACAATGTTTTTCACTTTATTTCTCATTTGCATAATTTCTTTATTTATAGGTTCGAAACAATTACTGATAAAATACTAGATCACCATGTTATCGCTTTCCCTTGGGGAAATGTGTATGTTTGGGTAACAAAAAATAGCGCTGTCAATGTTGACCGCGAATAAAGCGAAAATTAAACCTCCGTGAATATAACCCGTTATACAGTATGCTGCTAAAAAAAGTAGAGCACGGATCATTAGAATGTATTTACTTTGTATTGTAGTGTTTACTTTTAAATTTTCAGCTATTTTGCTCGCAAACTCGATGAAATTAGTTGATGGCTAACTGACATGGAACACTAGCCCGACCTTTTCCACAGTCTTTAATGAAAGCTGCTTTTCTGTTTAGTTATTTTTATCTTTTTTGTGTTTTTTCTTACATGTACGAATGTAGATATGGTGAACCGTTTAGACTATCAAATTGAATATAAAATCGTGATGTTCGTACAAGTGGGAAAATATAGATATCGACCCTATTAACAATAAACAACTTACCATTTAAAAAAAACTGCACATTCTGTGTTATTTGAAAAACAACAACAACAACAACACACACGCACACGCACACGCACACACACACACACACACACACACAAGAAAGATAAATATAACTAAATAAAAAAAAGGCTTTAATTTTACACTCGAAAATCAACTGAAACCGACACTGGTGAAGGAAATTTGAGAGAAGAAATAACCTTTCAACGTAGCTTTTCTAGGTGTTAATCGGATGTTTTATAAAATATAGCACTACACAAACAGATATGTAGTAGATTTTGTGAAACGAAGCGTGCGTTTAAAGGTTTTAAATCTGCCCTGTGATTTTTCAGACGTCTTCGGGATTCTTGGTTGAATGAAAATATCATACAGCTAAATAGAAAAATTGTCACTTCAACGTAAATCTTTTAAGTATTTTTATAAAGTAATATTAAGGGTTGATAGTAAATCATTTTCAGACATGCATGATTTCAAAGTTCAAAGTTAGAAATTGTGCATAATTTGTCTAAAGTTGTCTTTTTATTTAAATCATTTCCAATACGCTAAAGTGTATGCGTTCATACATTTTAGCGTATTACAGATTGCTAGAAAACTATGGAAACGAATAATGTAATTTCTAGATTTTAATCCGACAAATTACAACCTAATTCACTGTCCAAAATGAAACACGTTACTGTGCATCTATGTATGCGTGCATGTTTACTATAGAACAATTATTGTTAGATAAAATCATTTACATTGGTGGATCTGGTATTCGGTCATCTCGGCAAACAATTCAAGAATCTTATTAATAACATATTGTAAACAGTACAATGCTTACATTCTTATTCATAATGCAAACAGCGTATTGATCCGAGGTGGAAACGTGTGATAGCTGCATATTTCAAGTTGTCATATCAGATATGTTCGTTTTATTGGAGACTGTCAGACTGACGTCAGAACAATGGCTACTTAGATGACAGTACAATTAGGTTTTTATATATCCGTTCTTATCCGTTCTATACATAGGTTCTGTTGTTTACCTCACCGCTTAATAGTAAGTTCATGCTTTCAACATTCACTGCTCCTTCAGATATACATGTATCATCTTCATCTTTTATATTTTATTTATTACAGATATCAGGCAACACGATATTATACGAAAATGAATTATTCTATGCAATCTCCGACCCTATACATCCATTCATCATCCGACAGTACAAATGGAAATACGGTGTTGAGTGTGACATCAGTCGTAATGAGGCTACGTCATCGCACGTGCATCACAACGTCGAATCACATCATTCTGTAGTATCTGGTCATTACAGTATAAATTTGACATTCTTCAAAGATCCGAGCTTTATGAATCAGCTTCCTGGAAATCCTGTACAAACGAATGTTGGTGATGACGTCTATGTCAAGGTTTTCACAACGGCAAACGACTGGAATATTAAAATGAGGTTGCATACGTGTTACACGAAACCGACGGAGGCTGCAGCAAATATGGTGTACTACATAATCAAGGATGGGTAAACTTAATTTCAATTATTGATATAATATTAATCTTTATATTCAAACATGTCATGCTTTGAACATAAAATGAATACCACTGTAAAACTATAAATTTAAATGAAAAGTTGCATTATCTTATTATTGTATCATCAGTAACTGTTGCTTAAAGAAAAGATGTGTATACAAAATTGATTTAGTAAATATAAGACAAAAGATAAATCGCGAAATAACTACTTCATTGAAGGTATATTAGATCTAAATTCCATATCTAAAAATGAATAATTACGTCATATAGTTTACGAAAACATTAAATTATCAGGTTTAAGTGTATTAAAATTAGTATGCATTAAGTTTAAAAATAAACACAGTATAAATGTGTACTACACTAATAAATAATTAACTGCTACTTCATGACATTTTAATTATGAGTAAGTGATATTACCAAACTTAATTAATATATTAAGTAAGGATACATATATTTAATGAGGATTTTATACATTTGAAGTAAATATCTAAAGATAACATATTTTGTAAAAGATGAACATTGAATATCTTTAGGTAAAATCATTTGAAATTCATTAATATACACTTAATGCATTGCCTAAAACGGATATTGACAAAAATATTTCTTCTTTTAATTTAAGATGCGAAGTAGACAGTAATACTCATATTATGTCCCAGTCAACACACGAGACGAGATTCGTGTTCCAAGACTTTGTGTATTTCTCAAACAGAGAAGGTCTCAACATTCACTGTAATGCCACGTTTTGTGAGACAAAAGACTTTTCTCCAGGATGTGCACAATCTTGTACATCCCACGAGAATCAAGCTCTTATTGGAAAATAGGCTCCGACTGCATACATGCGTCACATATTGCAATGTTATTATGAAAGTGTATATCCTCTACATTTAAGACTTGTTCAGATCACATGACAAATGTTATAAAATTTGAAAGTTTTAAATATTTGAAAGCTTATGTCAATGTTGCCAAGACAAACAAAGTGTTATGATAATTAAACATTATAAATTACATTATATGTTTTGTGTTGTATTTACGTATAAGCAAAGGAATTAAACGGTTAAAATATGCAGTTTCCATCTAAGTTTTAATTAAACTAATTCAGTGTTAAGTGAGAAGGTCTCTAAACGTTATCATGTCTAAAGTATTTAATCCAAAATGAAAAAGATATATCGTTAAGGAGCAATAAAGATCGTTATATTCAATTTTAGATACTCTGAAAAGCATTTCAGTAAAAGTCTTTTCTGAAAGTAGGCAACACATTGTAGATTTACAAAAGACGTCTGTTTCTTGTCATATTTCGGAACAATGATTTTGTTTTATATTATTTGTCCATATTATATAATCACCCATATAATATAGAGCTACATTCACTGACTTTCGATTTGGTTTTCGAATTAACTATTTTTTTTTTTGATTTAACTATTTATCCGAAACAAACTATACAGACACACCTTTTTGAATTTTCGCAATGAATTTCATATTGCTAATAGATACATTTAGGATTTTTCAAACGTTGAGGGAAATATGTTCGTAACGAAAGCGAATAATGTAGCAGTAATATCATTTCATTCATTTAATGAACACTAACCATTTTTAAAAAGCTAAATAATACACATGCATTGAGGTTCTTGCTGTCTGTATGTCTGTCTCTCGGATAGTTACCAGGACAAAGATGTATATTTGTTTTCGTCATGAATTGCTTGCCTTTTATACACTGTGAAAAAAGAGTTAATATACGGGAGTGTACGGGATCCCGTATATTACCCGTATACGGGAAGAAATACGAGAAAACTAAAATACGGGCGTGTACGGGGCTTGTATATTTAATAGTCCGTTTACTAATAAAATACGGATTTCCGTATACTATGAAATACGGAATTCTTAGTATACAATACCCCGTATATTACTGAAATACGGGAAGTTCTAAAAAGGGTTATTCTGGTCATATACAACACCTTTTTTTTTTTTTTTTTTTTTTTTTTGTTTTGGGTTTAACGTCGCACCGACACTTTTAGGTCATATGGCGACTTTCCAGCTTTGATGGTGGAGGAAGACCCCAGGTGCCCCTCCGTGCATTATTTCATCACGAGCGGGCACCTGGGTAGAACCACCGACCTTCCGAAAGCCAGCTGGATGGCTTCCTCACGTGAAGAATTCAACGCCCCAAGTGAGGCTCGAACCCACATCGATGAGGGGCAAGTGATTTGAAGTCAGCGACCTTAACCACTCGGCCACGGAGGCCCTTTACAACACCTTATATTCCCGTATATGTCTGGTGTACGGGAATACATAAATCCGTATATTACGAAAATACGGGACGTATACTTCCCGTATATGTCTCATATACAACCCCCATATATTTCCCGTATATTCTGGATATACAGGATATGTATAGTTTGTATATTTCGAAAATACAGGGATTAAATTTCCCGTATATTCTTCGTATACAACTCCGTATATTTCTCGTATATGCCAGAAATACGGGATTTATATAATTTGTATATTTCGAAAATACGGGACGTATATGTCCCGTATATGCTTGGTATACAATTCCGTATTATTCCCGTATATGCCAGAAATACGGGATTTAAATAATTTGTACATTTTGAAAACAATACAATTCTCTTTTAATATCACATTACCAGTAAAATATTTTTTTTCTTTTTTTTTTAATTTTATATTCCCCTTTTTTCACAGATAGTGAAGGTAGTCGTTTTCCCATTTATTACTGTATTTAAACTGTTTTCTGCATGTATACTTACGTAGTATATGTTATATATATATATGTATGTATGTGTCAGAATAATTTGTATATTTAGTATATTGATAACGTAACACATAAGCACAGATAGTGCTTGACTCCTTTTTCATGTTGTAATTGCTATAATTTTTGTTGAATTGCTGTAATTAATAGAATTTGGGTGATTTGTGGCTGATTTGGGTTCATTATGTAGATGGCTGGGTCCCAGCTTCGCACATTATGTCATATACAAAAGTTAAAGGGGACCAGATATTTGATAGATCAAGTACTCGTTGTAAACCTTTATGTTTAAATTTGGACCAATCAGAAACAAGTTCTAAAAGTAGCACGTCTGCTGGGGTATAAATAGGTAGATGGATGACAGAGAGCTCAATCGGTATCCAGCGGTCGAAGAAGACACATCGAGGATTCAACTAATAATTTATCTCAGTACCTTGATAAGGAGACTATTGCAGTTACCCTGTCAGGGCGGATAAATTATTAAAAAGAAGACTTTGGAAGTTCGTAGACTAAAGAAGTGTTGCAGAATTTCAACCAGGTTTCGAGCTATAGGGCCAGCGCATAGGAGTTTTACCTTAGTAGTTGAATGCTATAGACGATAGCATATATAGGCTGAGCATCGGGAAGCTGAGACAGAGACCCAGAGTTTGGTAATCTACTGAGATAGTAGGAGAGTTCCAGCTTATAGACGGTTCAGCATTATTGGCGAAGTACAGCCAAGGCATCGGGGATATACCTATATGGTAGTTGAATGCTACATATGATAGCATATAGGTGCTGAGCATCCAGGAGTCAGGGCAATCATATAGAGTTGAGAGGACAGAGGCCGAGCATCTATGCGATAGGACTCGTATGTTGTTGATTCAAAGACATTGTCTGACAGGAACTTCAACAAAAAGACCAGTCAAGTATAGAGTCTCCAGCCTATAGGAGTTTGGGCTAATCATTTTTAATTGTAGATTGTTAGTTTGAAACATTTAGTGCTTTGCCTGATCCCTGAAATTGTCTAGCTCATAATAAGAAATCATTTACGAATCATTGGTACACGAATCATTTAGGCAAGGTAGCCAGAGGAAAATTCTATATATGAGATATTTGGTCTCACCAGCTCTACGTTTTAACAAAGGACATTCTACATCGTTTGTCAGCTAGTCTAAGACATAGTCACCTTAGCGATTGGACCCAAACCATTGTTCAAGATACTAAAGGCGTAGGCACTTCCCTGGGTCATATAACCAGTATCCTGACAGTATGTATGTATGTATGTATGTAAATATGTATGCATGTATGCATGTACTGCTGATGCTGCCCACGCATTGTGGGACTCATGTCAATCTGTAAATAAACGAAACGAAACGAAACCAATTAATACAAATTAGCGCAATATAAGTGGGATCTTTAATGCATAGATATTAGGTATGATTTCTTCCGTGCAATCAGTGGGGAAAACGCTTCGCGCGTTCATGTTTCCCGAGGCGATAACATCTGGCTTAAGTGACCGCACGCTATAATCTGTATATTGCATATTTCAAAAGGAAAGGAAGTCACGGGTATGTACTTATTTGATTTAATATGTTTTAATTTCTAATAAACTGAATTTGACCGATTTTTTCTCAATATGAATTATTTTTGTGACAAACCATTTCAATTAATCGGAAACACGGGTTGCTTCCTATAAAGTATATGTCGATTTAAATGATACACTTCAGAAGAAATACTCTTTTATTGCTTTAACAAATTCAGAAACGTCAAAAAAGTCAGTTTAATAAATTTTGTAATCTTAATATGAAAAAAGAAATTCAGAATAGCCGTTAAATAGTTCATTCATTCATTCGTTCGTTCGTTCATTAATCATTCATTCATTCATTCATTCATTCATTCATTCATTCGATTGATCATTTTTTCACAACTCATCATTTAACTATTATTTCATTCATTCTTTCATCCAATAGTCGACAAGAATGTCAGTCACCAAAAGTTGATGTTGCAAGTGTTTGAAATAAAAAAAAATATCGTGCAAAATTCATTTGATGAATACCATTGGGGTTAAACGAGATTAAAGTTGCAAGGACAAAAACAACTCGTGATAGAAGTTTTATTTCGTAGAAGCTAGGTAGCCAAGGCTAGCTCCTTTAAGAATGAATAAGGCGGCACGCACATTCATTCATTTGGTCAAAACTGGAATCTCGGAAAAGCATTCATGAAGTTAATAATTACAATCTTTTATCTTTAGAAAATGGGTACTGGTAATCGAAATGGTAAACGCTTTTTTCTAGACTAAAATGTAAGCGGTTGTAATGCGTATTATTTTTTCAAAGTATTATATCAAAAAAGGTTTGTAATAATAAAAAGTCATATAATGTAGAATTTGATTATTAATCTGAAAGTGTTGAGAATTTTATATTGACCTAAAATACGGAAAAATACATACATTCAATAGATATTGTGCATTACCAACTTTTAGTAACATCTTTAAAACCGATAAAGCGGGACAGCTTTACCTATCATAAAAGTCAATAGAACAAATAATCTTATTCGTCGATTTCTGTACTAAGTGTTGTTGTTGTAGTAACACGGGGGGTGGGAGTGAGGGTGGGGTGAATCGATAACTAATAGCTTTGGTCATTATAATTTTATCTGATGCATTTACAGACGAACGGTTTACTAAACGATATACTTGAATGAAGTTTAATATTAAAATGAAATGCGGAACAAGTCGAATATGTATATAATACTTTATTTATTGTCAAATAAAATTAATATTTAGTAATATGAATATGGTATTTAACATATTTAAAAAGCGTTACATACTATACATCTAAAACAAACATTTACTTTCAGGACCATACATGTACAAAAATAAGTAATTGCTCAGCTTAGTCTGTTATTTTAAATAAGCGCCACCGGTCGATTTTCAACGGACCATTATGCCATTTCACAAATTAAAGTTGGCGATATTTCCGATTGACTGGTATATTTTTCAGTTCTCTGTTTTTCTCCATTTTGCAGCTGTAAAATCTTCAAATATAAACACAAACGTCTTTTCTTCAGCAGGGCGCAAAATGATGTACTTAACAGGTTTTCTAAGTAGCGCTTCTATATACAACAAAAATGCGGCAAAAATTGGTTGTGTTAAAATTATCTCCGCCCGCCTGTGTTTATTAAAACTGCCCGATAGTTTTTGAACAATTTTGAAAAAGCGTACATAATTTCATTCACTATCGAGGAGAAAAATGGGGGGGGGGGGGGGGGGGGGGGGGGATGGGTGTGTGGAGACCACCCTTTAAGATTTCCATTACGATAACTTATTACTGTTAATTCTAAGGTTTGGTAATAGTTTGTACTGATTCCTCCGTCTGTCATAAGATTTATGACAGGAGTGTAAAAATCATAAAAACTAAATCCCCGAGAGAAAGAAAAAAAACGATATAAAGACAGAAGAAGGAAAGTGATATGTATATTACAACGCAAAAACCATAAAACCATAAAAATGCCTATCACTTGTAGTAAGTGGGGTAACATATCTTTATTATGATCCAGCTTGAAACAACACTGACCGGATATTTCTTATCCCCAGGCAATATTGTAATACATGATGAAATTTAAAGGGTGATTAAACATTTGACACAATTAAATTATTTTATTTTTAATGTAAGTATATGCAATCTTGGGGCTAAAATAAATCTGAAAAATAACGCATTTTTTAAACGAATACTTAAAAAAGGCACTGGCCTCCAGATCGTCCGAAAAGAACAAAAACAATATATATATGAGCCGTGTCATGAGAAAGCCAACATAGTGGGTTTGCGACCAGCATGGATCCAGACCAGCCTGAGCATCCGCGCAGTCTGGTTAGGATCTATGCTGTTCGCTAACAGTTTCTCTATTTCCAATAGGCTTTGAAAGCAGGCTGGTCTGGATCCATGCTGGTCGCAAACCCACTATGTTGGTTTTATCATGGCACGGCTCATATATTATTTTAGATATATGGAAATTAGTGGTGTATATGCTACGTATATTGACAAACTATAAAGTTGCGGAAACACTTGAGAATTGGATGTTTTAATTATTTTTTACGATGAAATTTGTATATTTAACGCGCATTTTAAAAACACTAAACCCTCCATTGCGTTATTGGTAACGACAGCGGAAAACTTCTTTATTGCCGCGGCGGTCAGGGTTCGATTCCCGGCGCGACCATCATTTTTTTGTGACGTCGTCTTTGAAAACCGGTCCGGATGCGGCATGACGTAATATCGAGAAACGACGTTTAAAGTTGCGCCAAGTTTACGCGCGCAGCTTTCTTACACATGTTTTAATTAGCAAATTTTGACCGTTAAAGTACGACTGCTTGTTACATGATTGATGACAGCCTACTACAGAAAGAATATTTAGACTTCAGACCTGTACAAAAAAAAAGTGGTATTACGCCTGAGGCAAAATATTTCGTTGAAAATCAGTTGTTTTCCCTTCGCTATGTTTCCGGTTTCGGATTTTAACAGTAAAACAGGGAAGCATGTGAAGTTCACTTTTGTTTAACTACCTTTTGTTCAACGATGAAGGGATCTGAGACTTGTTATACTGTTTACTGATTTGGTAAGTACCATTTATAAACAGTTGTTAATGAAGTTCTCTAATATATTTGAAACTTTCACTGAAATAAGTCGGGTTTTTTTACCCGGAAGTGAATCCAAAACATACCGAGGGAAATTTATGAAATTTATCTTGTGGCCACTAAACACAGATGATTCCACTATGCCTGTGTATTTAATATAAAATGGCCAGTTGGGTTATCACAAAGATTATTGAAGGCAGGCAGCTTCTTACTCGAGGTGACCAGGATTCATCAAATTAGTTCATTGTCCATAGTAAGCATTATTATGGAAAAATACAATATACATGTAGAAATGATAATTAATAAATTTGATGCAGACTTATAGATGCCTGCCTGTGTCACATCATTTCTCGAAAAGTCCCCTCTCACGTAGTAGTACTAGCCAAGGTATTTTAAAAGGAAATATGCAGATGTCCGGTAACCGGACGCCTACCCTGCATTCTAGCTGTCCGGCAACAATACGACTAGCCTCTCCGCGAATGTTTTTCTAGCTGTTCGGCGATCTTTTTATATATGAATACTGTAAGGAAATAAATTTATTGTATCATTTTTGGCATAGGTTTGAATATTCACCTGCAAGGCGTATACAATATTTTAAAATTGATTACCGGACACCTAGAAAAACCCTATAGGATAGAAATATGGATAGGCTAGGCGTTCTGTTACCGGTTGGCTAGAACACCGGCTAGGTTTCTGGTTACCGGATGTCTAGACACTTCCATTTATAAATTGGTAACTGTTTTGCTGTGGGTCTCATAAGTCATGTTATTTCTGTCTGGTGACTACTCTCTTTTTCTATTATTGTTGATTCAGAATGTTTTGTAACAGGGTGATTTTTTTTTGATAGTGGGAATTTATGCCATATAATGAAAATCTTTTTAATTTTGAAACTTTTGGCCTTGCTGTGTTAAAAAAAAATTTATGACCCTGTGAAAAACTGGAGTT
>NW_026463427.1:0-69024 GCF_021730395.1 Mercenaria mercenaria
CTATCAAAGAAGAAGTAAGTGCATATTCATCACAACTGGAAAACTATTTCTTAAATGAAGGAGAACGTTTTCTAAATTCGTAATCTGAAGAACTGAGTAAAATTTGAAATCTTACAATTTACAAACTTGGTAAAAATATATCCCTCTCACTCAGACTCTCCGACACGCTCCACCCGAACCACCCATTTTTCTCTCTCTCTCCCTCTCTCTCTCTCTCTCTCTTTCTTACTCTCTCTCTATCTGAAAAAAGTATATTTCCTAATTGTTGCTCACCAAGGGCCGAATTATAAACATAACTTTACAAACAATGGAATCGGGCTTCGAACGCACGCGGCGCCAACATCCTCTACCAAATACCATTCCAGCGAGGCTCTTCATATTTCAATGTGACAACTTATGATCTTAGTCAAATGCCCTTGAACAGTTAAAACTTAATATGAGACTTACGTGACAATAGGGACAGTGCCATATTGACAAGGGGACCATGATGGTCCTGAATCGCTCACCTGTCCCCACGTGACCCAGTTTTGAACTGAGTATGATGTCGTTTTTTCTGTTACTTGACATAGTGACCTAGTGTTTGAGCTTATGTGACCCAGTTTTGAACTTGACCTAGATATCATCAAGATAAAACTTCTGACCAATTTTCATGAAGATCCGTTGAAAAATATGGTCTCTAGAGAGGTCACAAGGTTTTTCTATTATTTGACCTAATGACCTAGTTTTTAAAAGCATGTAACCCAGTTTCGAATTTGACCTAGATATTATCAAGATAAACATTCTCACCATTTTTCATGAAGATCTCATGAAAAATGTGGCCTCTAGAGAGGTCACAAGGTTTATCTATTATTAAACCTAATGACCTAGGTTTTGACTGCATGCGACCCAGTTTCAAACTTTACCTAGATATCATCAAGATGAACAATCAGACCAATTTTCATGAAGATCTATTGAAAAATATGGCCTCTAGAGAGGTCAAAAGGTTTTTCTATTTTTAGATCTACTGACCTAGTTTTTGACCACAGTTGACCCAGTTTCGAACTTGACCTAGATGTCATCAAGATGAACATTCAGACCAACCTTCATACAGATCCCATGAAAAATATGGCCTTTAGAGAGGTCACACGTTTTTTTATTATTAGACCAGTCCTACTAACCTAGTTTTGGATGGCACGTAACCCAATTTCGAAGCTGACCTAGATATCATCAAGATGAACATTCTGACCAATTGTCATGAGGATCCATTCAAAAGTATGGCCTCTAGAGAGGTCACACGGTTTTTCTATTTTTAGACCTACTGACCTAGTTTTTGACCGCGGTTAAACCAGTTTAGAACTTGACCTAGATATCATCAAGATGGACATTCAAACCAAGTTTCATACAGATCCCATGAAAAATATGGCCTCCAGAGAGGTCACAAGGTTTTTTTATTATTTGACCTACTGACCTAGTTTTTGAGGCACGTGACCTAGTTTCGAACTTCACCTAGATATCATCAAGGTTAACATTCTGACGAACTTTCATGAAGATCCATTGAAATGTATGACCTCTAGAGAGGTCACAAGGATTTTCTATTTTTAGACCTACTGACCTAGTTTTGGAACGCACGTGACCCAGTTTCGAACTTGACCTAGCTATCATCAAGATGAACATTCAGACCAACTTTCATACAGATCCCATGAAAAATATCACAAGGTTTTTAGATATCATCAAGGTGAACATTCTGACTACATTTCATGTAGATCCAATGAAAAATATGGCCTCTAGAGAGGTCACAAGGTTTTTCTATTTTTAGACCTACTGACCTAGTTTTGGATGGCATGTGACCCAGTTTCAAACTTGACCTAGATATCATCAAGATGAACATTCTGACCAACTTTCATAAAGATCCCATGAAAAATGTGACCTCTAGAGAGGTCACAAGCAAACGTTTACGCACGGACGCACGGACGGACGACGGACGCTGCGCGATCACAAAAGCTCACCTTGTCACTTTGTGACATGTGAGCTAAAAAACAATAAATAGAAATAAAAGAGTATACACTAAACCTAAACAGTTCAGCAGTGCAAAATAAAGTGTTGATGCGCTTCACGTATACATATATAGTCTCCATGTGATTTTAAATAAATTATGGCGTTTAGAAACTAAAGACGTCATAATTTTAGCATGTTTATTAACTGTATGGTCATACGTATAATAATATATATGTGAGTCTATATATACATGTAAAATTTTACAGATTTTGAGATGAACTAAATTTATAGTTTCTACTAATACACGCTTTTATATTAATGATTCGCCGACCTCTGAACCTCACCTTTACACAAGTGTGTTTCAAACGAGTTGTCAGATATTCGGACTGACCGAGTCGTACATAAATAAATAAGTAGAGAAATTTTGCCTACTAGCCCGGTAAGTAGAGCGATCAAGTATAGAATCAATACTAAACAGGTTCAAATCTTTTTATTGATTCTTATTTAATTAGCATGCGTTTCTGTTTCAAACAGTATATGATTTACGAGGAGTTTCATTGCTTCAACTTTTGATATTATTCACTTCTGTGTAAAAATACATAAATTATTAATTCTTTTCAATCGCCTCTCTACATGTGCATTATTGAAGAAAAATGTCTGCTAAGCTATTCATATGATTGCGTTGTATTTTTCTGCAAAAGAGAATTATGTGCACAGAAAAATCATTTGTTGAAAATTTTCTTTTTAAATCATACATTGGTTGGATATACAATATGCGTGTTTTATAAAATTTACTTACATACTTATCGTCTAAGCTTCCAAACGATTCAATCAGATTACGCAGTTTTAACGGTTATCTTTATATTATAGTGATGAGTTCTATAATTATAGTTTATACTTCAAAATATTGCACATTCTTACCCGTGTTGCTGCGGATGTACGCAGACAGTTAAACGTATATTGCAGCTTTGAGTTTTACATGCTGAACTCGAGTCATGATAACTAAGCGCCCTCAAAATCATAAGTGTGTGTGCCTGAAAAGTAGCCAGAGTTGAAATTCTTAAAGAATGCAATTTCGATTGATATCAATCAAATTTAAAGTGAAAGAAGACAGAAAAAGATCTTGTGCAGGTAAAAAATAAAGACAATATCAATACTTATGAAGATAACAGAAGCAGTATATATGTATACTAGTCTATACATGTATTATACTAGCCTATGATATCTCACAAAAAGAACTAGATTTTATGAGAATTGCATTCAAATTAAATCAATGATGTGCTAAATACCCGATAAAGTAAAAACTCATATACAAAGATAACGAAATATTTACCCCTCTGATATTTTTCTGTGTAACTGATGGTGTTTTCAAAAGAATGCCCGGGAAATAATGTGAAAGTGCAGCTTTATTTGTCAACCTTAGAATGTACAGATGCGTACTGAAAGTTAAACTGCTGACAGCAACGTTATCACACGTAGCTTTGAACTCGACAACTCTGGAACATAACACTATTTTGTTAATTCGTGAAGCATCAATATTAGCTGTATATATAATTTTGGCAATATTTCTGTTAATGAATATGATAGCTTAATGCAGTAGGACAATTTATACAAAAATGCTTGTTTTCTGTTTCTTGTTTTCAAAACTAACTTACCCAGATACACTAAAATGCACGATCTTCACATGTGCATTCTGTGCTTTAGGACAGATTTCTTGTAGAACAAACTTTATCAGTAGAAGTTGGAGGTTTGTGACTTTGTAATTCATAATTCCGGTAAATTCAAAACTAGAAACGTCTGAAACAGAAGTGTAATTGCAAACATTAGAAAATTCTAACTGCAAAATATCAGGTAGATCTAAATAAAATTAATTTTGAAAATATAATCTTCAATACGCGTAATGTCAATACATAAAAACCCGTAAAACAATCAGATGAATATATACAGTTATATAACGGCGAGCAGTTAAGCTAACAAATGATCATGGATTCTGTACAGTCAAGCAATAATCTGTTGCCAACTCCCCCATATGAGGTGAATGTTTGCATCGTTACGCAGAACGTACTCCTTGTCCAGGTATCGAACGCATGACCCTGCGCTCTGTGCTTTACAAATTTTGATAATATATCTATACATGTACAGTATTTAAGATTGACTTTATCATCAATCTCCAGGTATAGAAGAATAGTAGTTGTATGTTATATTGTAAATTTTATTGAATTTCCCTCCCTTTGTTTTGTGTAATTCATATTACATGTATTCATATTTCAATCAGAAACGTAAACGCTTCTGATTGGATCATATACTTCTTTTCAGTCTGTTTGTCACTTTATCATAATGCAAATTATTCATTAGTCTAGAGTGTGACTCATTGCAGACCTAGAGTGCCTGTATAAATTACAGACTCTGGTATACACCAGATTCAAGCAATTTTAATGAAAAGTATCTTTAATGTATATATTTTGTAACCATGGTAATACTAACCTTAACCTTAACACTATATAAATGCGTGCGGACATGCAATAATTTACGTATTTTTGCCGTACGCAAAATGTTGTTGCGTTTATGTCCGATTGTCATATACTACCGCAATGTATTTCATGGGCATGTTTCGTGTCAAAAAAAAAAGAACTACAATTATCATTATACACCACGCACATCATTTTACCTGCGTCATTGCACGATGGTAAAAGCGTTGCTTGATTGTTTATACAAACACTGTAAGGGTTGCTTGTACATTTATTACTACAGTCAGAGCCAAAGTATCCGTCTTGACACCATATCCTTACACCGAGATCTAAACTGTAAATATGAAAGAAAAGTCTGTGTTTGAATTAATTCACTTTCTTTACCATTGTGAATTGTTCTTGTGTAATGTATACTTTAAATTGTTGTCTATTGATATTTTAATATCACTTTATTTATAATAATGATTATTGCTTTGTAGTTGTTCTATCTGAAAATGTTCTCCCATAAATTTGAGACATAAGAACTGAAAAAAATCTAGGCTGAAGCCAGAAATTATATTTGTATTTGTGCGTTTTGCTATACCCCGTTCAACAGAAACAAGATTTGAAACGATAAAATAAAGATAATGGCATAAACGATCCAGGAATCATTGCAAAGGTATTTTCCGGTCTTCGGTCATTCAATTTTATAATGTTTACAATATTTGAAACATATCATACTCTAAGGTTTAAGTTTACAAAAACTAGTCACTGACAGTCATATGTTTTGAAATTGCAACATTTATCCAAAAGAGTTACAGCCTAACAAGGCTAATACTTCAGACTTAGAATTTTGAAGTTGTCAGCTTCCCACACCGTGATGGAGATGTCCCTCGAGAGATATCATACGGTGTCTGCATTTCGCAACTTATTCGTTTTGCAAGAGCTTGCTCAAAGTTAGAGGATTTTATTGGTATCAATCTTCGTATCACCAAAAATTATTTCAACAGGGTTACCGATATCATAAACTACGGAACACTTTCACTAAATTTTACTACAGATCGCCTGAACTTTTAAAGAAATATAACACAAACCTTTAAACACTTTTCAAACTTGGTCTTAGGCATCCGGTATACTATGGAAATGTAATTTATAAAATTTGAAAAATTAAACCTAATGCTTATTTTAATCAAGGATTTGTAAAAATGTGTCAAAATATTTATCAAAAGAGGATATAATGCGAAAATCGGTAAGCACAGTGCATGTTTGGTGATTGGCCCCTCTACGGTTAATCGCTGCGCTTGCCTATTTGATGGTGCGATGACTAATAAAGTGTAAGACTCCTTGATGATTTTCTCCTAAATACTATAAAAAGGGACGGAGGGAGTGAACTTTTATCTTGCAGCTTGCTTAGTCGTGCAGGCTCTTGATGCTCTGACTTCAGACAAGTTGTTGAGACATTTGTGTAATTATACCTTAAATTGTCCCTATTTTCATGTTTTACTTTATATGATCGGGTATTTTGTCACTAATGTTAGGGTCTTTCTCAGCGGGAAGTGATTTTATTTACACTGTCTAGTCTAACTTGTTAAAAATAGGATAAGTGCGAGATAAGTGCGAGGTTGGTGTGCCCTAAACGCACTTAAACCCCCAGTTTCCTTTCTATAGGTTACTGAAACGTTCCAAGGCGGTGCCCCTATTTTCGACTTGTTTTCAGCCCGTCTCGTACTTTGTGTTGTGTATGTTGTCTTGTTTGTTGCTATCGATTCTATCCTCTTTCTACTCACTACCCCCATTACCCCCATCGCCCCATTCTATCCCAATAGCCCCTTGCATTTGCTCCTATCTCCTTTTACCAAGAGTAAGTTATCGTGCCCACCATAATTTTGACCGCCGGTCGTCCTTAGGCGGTGCCCTACTGTTGTTTTTTCCTGCTTATGTGGGTATGTGTATTTGAGCGTGTTTGTTATGTGCGGTTCCCTACAGTGTTGCTTTTCTTACTTTTCAGTTTGTTTATCTGTGTATGTTAGTTGTGTGTGTGTGTGTGTGTGTGTTTTGTACGTGCGTGTCTGCGACGTTGTGGGAACACTGCGTTTAAGGGACGTGGCTTTCCCTGTTGAATATTCATCCTTGCTCCACCTTTCCCCTACATACGACCCTATTATCTACCCTTTACCACCCACCCTCATTTCTCTGCATTATTTGCATGTATTTATGACATTGTTCTGATTTTGGACTTTTGAACCAACCCGTCTACATTATTTTTCCGTTAAAGCTTCTTTTTGTTGTGGGCCTACTTTGCGATGCCTGACTCTATGGCTGTGTTTGGGGTGTTCTGTGCTTCCGGGAAATCTACCCTTACATTTTATCTTTATTTTGTGTTTACATAAAATGACAAATACAAATGTGAATGAAATAAAACTGAATAAACTACTTTACCTCACAAAATTTATAAATGATATCACATGTTCAGTAGAATTCTCATAGCTGGAACCAACGGTTAGTGCTCTGATCGATGTAAAGTTTTCAATAAGTTCGTCGTTACCGCTGTCCTGATCCATTACATTAATCAAATATTCAATGTCTCCCTGAATTTAAGGTATTGAGATACGTGATATACGCATATGCATTTCGCATGTGCGATATGTACAGTTATACAACTCATATGCATAAAAACAATAGCATTACAACATGTACATGTGGAAATGTACAAACATTGTTGTTTATGCCTTATTCTCGTATAGGTACATCAAATATGGTGCAAAGCTACCATCTGAGGGGTAATTACTGAATGCTTAAGTCAGAATCCCATCAAGACTATTGCATTTGACAATACTCTGTGCACCACCACCGTCGTTTGGCACCGATAGTCTGCGCTTTCTTCGCAAAGGAGCGCCGGCGATACAGCCACAGCAGTCCTTAATTGTTCGGACACTATATACTAAACGCAAATATCAGGTCAGTGGGCCTCTCTGGCTGAGTGGTTAAGATCGCTGATTACAAATCACTTGCCCCTCACAGATGTGGCTCGGAGCTTAAATCGGGAAGTTGAATTCTTCGTGTGAGGAAGCCATCCAGCTGGCTTACGGAAGGTCGGTGGTCCTACCCAGGTGCCCGTCCGTGATGAAATAATGCACGGAGGGGCATCTGGGGTCTTCCTCCACCATCAAAGCTGGATAGTCACCATATGACCCATAACTGTGTCAGTGCAACGTTAAACCCAACAAAATAAAACAAAAACAGACAGGTCATAAAGGTTAAACAAACACGAGTAAGTATTTTTCTTTAGACCCTTCTTCAAACGGAAATAAAAACATACAAAAGCACGCCATAAATTGGATCACTCGAGGACCAGAAATTTAATACAAAAGTAATTAAAGAGGTTTGGTCATGCTGTTGTGTTATTCGAAATCAGAACTTTAGGAATCAGCAAGGGACAACTCTTCGGCAAGACTATTATTTACTACAACTCATTATTAGGTAAAGCTTATTAGTATATCTACATATCCGTAATAGAGGCCTAGAAATTGCCTTTGATGGCATTTTTTGTTAATGCTCGACAGCCATGTTCAATGTTAACCCATTTAAAAACTGGAAGACTTTTAACGGGGGGATCTGCGATCTGTCGCTTTCTAAGGGTTATAGTGAGGTCACAACACAGGGTCAAAGGTCAAATAAGTGCATTTTTTTGTTATAAACGTTCGACTTTCTCCATTTTTACTTTTTAATATAAACTTGCATTTTTTCGTTGATAATTATGAATTTGATCAGTAAAATAAATTACGCCGTGTAGATGTAGACTGGCAAAATTCAAACAGAGTAAAGTTATTTCTATAGAATGAGCTAGAGAGAGAGAGAGAGAGAGAGAGAGAGAGAGTTTAGAAACGAAGTCAAAAATGTAAGCAGTCGCAACAGGAAAAGCGTTCTGAATATTAAGAACAAAATAATACAAATATTGCTAAATAAGTAGCACATTTCAAGCATTATAACTTCGATGATGATGATGATTATTATTATTATTATTATTATTATACCAGATTTATATAGCGCCCTTTTCATGATCAATTTCACGTTCAAGGGCGCTTTACATAGTTCAAATGCAGCCACACAGGGCGCATAATTCATCCTCTACTAGTACAGACACAGAGTGATCTGACCAGAGGGACAGAGTGAGACAAAGCCCCCACGACAGAGAGATCAGAAATCAGATACAGGCTTGTCCGGCTAACTTAGTCTAGCTCGTTGCGAATAGACAGCCTGGTTCTTTAACGTGTCCAGTGTATAGCACTGATACACACAAGGATTGCCTGGGTTCCTGACCAGTACACCTCTAGTTGGGTGCTTGAAATGTGCTACTTAATTACAAGTACACAAAAAGGGATGATCAATGCCTGACCAACAGTTAATAAAACAAGAGCACCGTAATGCCCGAAGGTATGACCTTTGGCCCCTAAGTGTGACCTTGATCTTAACGCGAGCCATTTCGAACATGCGCTCTGCACGTCATCTCGATGTGGTGAACATTTGTGTCAAGTTTCCTTGGAATCATTCACGGGGTTCAAACGTTACAGAGCGGACACGAAATTGCTAACGGAAGGACGGACAGACGGACACTGGGGGTATAGCATCAAACGTCCCTTCGGGCGTATAAAAAAAGCAAACAAACAAAAGAAATAGTGTAAAGATTTACTAGTTGAATTCCTACAGATCTATTCTGTTTCGTTTAGTACACGTACTATGAAAACTTATAATGTGACCAATTTTTCAGTTATTCCTTTAAAATGATCCTATTTAATCATCACAGTATGGAAAAACTGATATAAATATATATTATATAATGATTTATCCCCAGTATTGAAATCATTACTTTGCCATGGCTCTATGGCTGTGTTTGGGGTGCTTTGTACTTCCGGGAAATCTACCCTTACCTTTTACCATTTTAGATGCTGGAAAAGCAGACCGTTTATGTAAATGTTACTTACAAAGTGTGATGTATTTTCGTACAAAGTGTTTATTTCTTTCATAATTTAGTGCTTGTAAAGGTATTGGTCCTGTAACAGTTTTCGTTATAAAAATTGGCGCTTTTTTATACAAAAACAATATAATATATAATGTTTTCTTTCGCATGATTTATGGAGGCGTCCAGTTGATGTTTACAGGACAAATGTTAGAACACAGTATCGTCATTTCTATAAAAAGTAACATGAGAATAAATTATTATGCAGTAGTTACAAATAAATATCTTAAGATAGTTATTAATATATTTCGTGAATTTGAATACTTTGCTTTTTTGGTGTGGGGGGGGGGGGGGTTGGGGGGGGGGCGGTAGTACCGTTTTTTTATTCAACAGTATTTTAGTCATGTAACGGCGGTCGGTTTACCTAACCAGTTTTTCTGAATTCTCTACCAGTGCTAGCAAGTAACTGCCAATTTCTCGTTTTGAATTAGGGTTGGGGACGAAATTACTCCTGACACAATGTCTATTATCAAATCGTCATGGATAATATGCGCCTCGCCCGGGTATCGAATTCAAGACCCCACCAACCTAAGATCTGCACTCTCCTTATTGAGCTTGAAATACTTTGCTGTGTACATGATAGTAAAATGATATGAGAAATCTTACATATGAGCCGCGCCATGAGAAAACCAACACAGTGCATTTGCGACCAGCATGGATCCATACTGTTCGCTTTCAAAGCCTATTAGAGAAACCATTAGCGAACAGCATGGATCCTGACCAGACTGCGCGGATGCCATTTCAAAGAAAAAATAAACAATGGTGCGGCTCATATATTTATGCATAATTCATTTTCGGTCGTAGTTTTCTTTTTCAAGAAATAGATACTATATTTCCATTTCGCACACATTTCTCAAAAAGTGTACAATAAGTCAATATTCTGTTTATTCTCAGTGCAAAGCTAAGATTCAAATTTTATTTCCGCCTGAAATGTTTTTTCTTGCCAGTTTTATCAATTTTATTAATAAAACACTACATTTGTAATTTATGTGATTAGATTAAAATTGAGCGAGTGCACAGCGGCATAGTTTATTTCTAAATGCACTCATTTGACCTTTGGCCCCATTATACTGTAATGAGAAATCCTAGAAGGCAGGAACCGCTTTTGAATTTCATGTTTGACCCCAAGGACTGCTTTTATTGGTATAAAATTCCCAGTAACAATAATAATCAGAGCATTAACAAAAATGCCATCAGAAGTCACATTTTTCTCAGATATTGGCACACTATATTGACAGAAAGAAAGAAGGGTATCAAATCTTACCGCATGCCAGTTATCCCACTTAAATGACTGAACCAAAATATTATCATGTGAAGCTCCAAACGAGTTAGCATTTCTGAAGATTTTTGTTGTACTTTTCGGGCCGCTACAATGCCTACTAAGACCGCTGGTTGTGATTCTGTGTAAAAAGTTTGCAAGTTGAGCAACAACATAATTGGTCAGTGCACGAATGGGTGTCCCTAATTGTATTATTCAGAGATAAAATAAATACAGGAATACATTAGTACTATTTCCAGTATAATTTCAATAAATGAAACATGCTGCAAATATGCTGCAGTGTATCTTATATTTAAATAGGAATCAATGAAATCCTTGCCACTGAAGACTAGGATAACCCACAAAACTTTAAAGCAAAACAATTATTGATCTCCTTTGTTACTTACCCACCAATACAGAGCACAAAGTACGAGTCGCACATGTCTGTCGTACTGCATGCTGTAACTTGACCTTTATCACAACACTTTCTCTCTGAGGTAAAGTCTGAACCATGGAATGATGTCCCTAAAGGGTTGTCATATTGAAGAACCTGTACCTGGATATTCACGTGACCTGGTGCGGCTAGTGACTGAAATGAAATTGAAATTATTGTATTGCGATTAAGCATGCTGAAGAGCGACAGGTGTTTCTTTCCATTTAAATAAAAGAACAAAGAAAAATGACAACAAATCCAAATCTAGATCTTATCAATATCTCAGGCTCTGTGATTGGCTTTATCTTGCCTTACGCTATTACATCCGATATGGCAAAAACAATTTCTTGATAAAAGTGCAATGGAGTTTGATTCAAATATGTTCATTACCTGAACATTATCTTATTAATGATTCTATATTGAATAAAATTAAGAAATGTTAAATGGTATATTTTTTATTCATCACGGGCCTTTTATCTATTCAACTCTATATTTTCATGGTGCATGGGTGCTTTGGAATTTCCGTTGCCATGACAACACAATTGACATTTATTTGTAAAATTTGGTAGAATTTGATTTTCCTACGATAACTGTATTACAATATTCCTGTTTCTACTTTCTGTATCAACATAGGAAAACAGTGATTTTCCAGTATTTAAATAACTTATTATACATTAATAATATCATGTCACTAATACAGGTTTTGTCATAGAACGGCCTTAATATATTATGAAAATGTTAAGTGTTGTTATGATTTTCGTATGTTATCACAAGCATATTATTTTAATGGTACATGTACATGAAATCTTTAAAATAATAGTAGTTTTATCGATTTATAAAACATTAGCAAAACAAGCAAGAGTTGATTTGATGTGTCACAACCATTGGTACAGTCTATTGAAGTCTTACTGTAGTAGATATATTAGACACCAACAACAGGAAATACTTTTATTTCCAGTCAGGTTACAACATGGTAACAACATGACAGCATGTGATAAAAAGCATAATTTGCTTGAGAATTTCAAGGTTTAACTATTATTAACACGACAGAGGCCGACCGAGTAAAATACATCTAAAGATTATGGTACTAAAATTGTAAAGTGTTTACAAGTGCCTCAATCATATCACTGGAGTGAATGTTTTTAAGTGTATACGTTTTACCACACAGATCATTTAGTGTAAAGGATATGCATATCCAAATATTTTCAATAATTTTTCGTATATATATATTTGCATCGGTTTATACACTTATTAAAAAAAGTGATTATTGTCATATTAATTATTAAATTCATCACAAACTGAAATGCTTCAAACTCAAACCTTAAGCAAGGGTCAATGACAATTTCAAAACGCTTACAGTTTTGATTTTGAGTCTTAACACTATGCTTTAAAAGAGAACGTGATGTGTTCAAGCCTATAAAAACACCGTGAAATTAAAATCGCTGAGAGCCTTGCAAAAAATGTCGATATTTATACATTGCAATTAAATGGGTGATAATCTATTTGCTTTTAAAGACTTACCAGTCGTATTAGCGTATAAAAAAAGGTACATAAGCTCTTATATAACATTTCAGCCAGTTCTAACACCAGTTATTACAAACATAGTTCGTATGGCTTCACACGTCAATCTACCGACACAAAGCACTAGCGGATTCAGAGGGGGCGCACCCGGCATCCACCCCCTCCGTCACCGCACCCCCCCCCCTCCCCCACTCACACACACTCCTCTAAAATTGCCAGAGCTAAGTATTTTGTCTTTTGTTCCGGGTGAAAAAGTGCAAAATATGCATTTTCTCTCGCTCTCTACGCTCTAGTATGTAATTTGTCTTTTATTCTAGGTGAAAATATTTTTCTCGCTCGCTACGCTCGCATATACATTGGTTTCTTTTGTTCTGGGTAAAGAAACCTTTCTTGCTCGCTATGCTCAAATGCGTAATTTGTTGTTTTTTTTTTTTTTTTGTTCTGGTGAAAAAGTATGAAATATGCTACGCTTGCATAGGGCATTTGTCTTATGTTCTGGGTTAAAACATTGCATTTTTCCCGCTCGCTTCGCTCGCACACTAAAAATGTGACAAAGTTTGCACGAGCTCCTATAATGCCATTTCTATGACAGATGGCCCTGGGTAACACCTCTCAATAAAATCCTCAGAAACAGGGCTAAGAAATTCCTAGATACTTACTCAAGTCATAAAACATGCACTTATGATAATTAGCACGTTATTTGTGTTTATTTTGTCCAAAAAAAAACGTGTCCTTTTTCAATACCAAATAAATTACCTCAGAACGCTCAGAATGTACCAGATGGGTCCATATTTTTCAAAATTTTCTAGGGGAGCATGCACCCGTACCCCCTATACTTATTATTATTATTATACCAGATTTATATAGCGCCCTTTTCATGATAAACACATTCAAAGGCGCTTTACATATACTGCGGCCACACAGGGCGCGAAATTATCCTCTACTAGTACAGACACAGAGGGACAGAGTGAGATAAAGCCCCCAGAACAGACAGAGGGAACTTTTCAGATACAGACGTGTCCGGCTAACTTAGCCTAGCTCTTTTCGAATAGACAGTCTGGTTCTGTAACGTGCTCGATGTATAGCACTAATACACGCGAAGCCGTCTTTCCTGGGAAGAACCAGTACAGGCCTCTAGTTACGTGGGAGGCACTTAAGAGCATCTCAGAAATTTCCAGTGCCTGGACCGGGATTCGAACCCCGGACCTCTGGATTGACAGTCAAGCGTTTTACCACTAGACCCTCAAATATTCTACGTCTCCTCTAACACCAAATCCTGGATCTACCCCTGCAAAGGCAAATGTCAACCAAGTCAAGTCAGAAATGTCCCCATTTTTTGTTCTAGAATAAGGGAATAACTTTTTGGAGGATTATACAGGTCTTACCTGCCTGCCTATATAAGACGAGTTTTTACCAATACGAGGGCCAGTGTAGAATAAAAAAACGAGCGTTATAGAGGGGTTTTAATCCAAGCTGTCCGAGGGTTTGGAAAAAAAGTTGTCTTTCACAGGCAGGCATGTTAGGTCATTTTTCAAAATAGATGTGGTGACAAATAGATTCGGGTATTTCCTGGTATTTGTATTATTTACGACGTCATAATTTAGTGCCAGTACTATGTGACGTCACCCCTGTTATGTGTTTGAACAAATGTATACTTTCCCGCTAAGTAGGCAAGAAATTATGTTCATAAGTTCAACAAATGGAGGACAAGTTCCTAAAGACTATACAGGAAATTATGCAGTCATACTTTGAAAAACAGGTTGTTTTCGATGTGGCTAAATTCTACTGCAGATAATAATGGGCATAAAAGAAAAAATGACAATGATCGTGAAAACTAAAACAGTTAATTCTTTTGCGGCAGGATTAAAACTTTTGGCTTGAGTATAACTTTCGAAACAATATTGTGATTAAAAATTTCAACAAATTAGCTAAAGGGAATTCTTAAATTGTATATAGAACAAATGTTGAACATTTTTTTGGAAACTTTGTGTGACGACAGTGCCTAGTCTGTCTCCAGTCTAGAGCACGGGAGCACATCTAGCTATACATGTAAGTTATTTTTTATAACGCTGAATGTATTCCAGCGTGTCTATACATAGTCAAAATTGCTTAATATTATTCGAAGAGGGATCCTGAACAAAGAACTAAACAAGTGCACTTTGAAGATCCTAAAATGACTTTGATTAATCTTTTGGACAAATGGAAGAAGAAAAAGACCTATAAGCTATTATAGTCTTAATACAGGTTTGTGCGGTCTTGATTTGAACGTTACAGAAACAGATCTCCGATCGAAATTCTTTACAACGTGACACAGATCTCATTCATTGGACACATATGTACATATGTATGTTTGTTTGTTTTGTTGTTGTTCTTTTCAAATATTAGTTAAACATCTCCAGATCGTACATTGATTCAATGTTTGAGCGATCGATCGGTCTCCATTTCAACACTAAGCTTTGCAGAGCTTAAGTCGGAATTTCAAGAAAAACAATTTTAAACTTATTTCTGATGTGATATAATAAAACACTTGCCGAAGTGGACAATTGTTTTGCTTTTTGCAGGCAGGCTCGTATGTTAAGTAAATATATACTATGATCAATCTGATTATATCATTTTTAGTTCAATGAATGGAAATATCTTTACATTGAGCTGGAATGGGAAGTGCCATGCTGTTTGAATCTTAAAGTCAAATGTTGCTTTAGTTAATATAGTTGACACAAAACATGCGATAGCGTTCACAAGTCCTGTTTTCTAGCTTTTGAAAGCACAAAAGCGTGAATAAAATACTGTATAGTTTTAACTTGAAAACATTATTAATATAATATAAAAGTTTATAAGGAGTTATATGGGGCATACATACCTGCACTATTTGAAGTAAACATATTCCTTTAAACAACAGAATCATGTAATTCACCATTTTAATATAATCATGCAGTGAAACTGGGACATATTTTTAAGTGTTCAATTTTGCACTTGTATTTATTTTCACCATCAGTCGCACTGTTACAGTTATCAGAGTTGATATGTAACTGATAATTGAGTTAGTTATCAAACTGTCAGTTGACCTAAAATGTACATATTTTGGTATCAAATACATAGTGTTTCTGCACCTTATAATTTATTTTAGACCATTTAGGTTTGAAGTAAATCTTCCGTAATGATTGCAGTCTCAGAGCATTGACTCCGATCTTGCAAATGCATGCTTTTCCTAACCTTGTATTGCTATTACTGTTTGGAAACCAATAATACTTTCTGATTGAAAAGGAGAGGTGGGATCCTTACTGTTAATCACTACGCTTTTACTCCCCATTGCGTCTGATGAAACAACATGTGTAGTCGTTTACTAAAGTGTTTTTAAAAATGACCAGTAACTGGAACAATTAATAAACCGATTCATCACATGTTGGTACATATCTTTCATTCAGATCTTATTATATTAGTGCAAGAATTCCGTGCATAAAAAGGGCAAATTCTGTAAAAAGATAAACTTGCATAGGTACCAGATAAATGTAATACGCATCATTTAAGCCTAAGAAGCGGTTTGTTTAAATCGAATGTGCATATCATGTAAATAGTATTGGAATATGATACTACGCCTCCAGGTCACAAATATGTAAATAGTTTTCCCTATATATTCTATATAAAACTGACAATTTTGCAAAGAGCTACCAAACATTACGGTGACTTTTTATTTAATACTAAACCGCGATGCACGATGTTACGATGACGAAAACGCGATGGCGCGATGGCACGATGATGAAACAACTATGGTACGATGATGAAAACGCGATGGCACGATGATGAAAGTGCGATAGTACGATGGTGAAATGTCGATGTAATATCGCATTTTCATCATCGTACCATCGCGTTTCCACCATCGTATCAACGTACCAGCGCGTTTTCATCATCAGACCATCGCGTTTTCATCATCGTGTCATCGCATTTTCATCATCGTACCATCGCGTTGTCACCATCGTACCATCGCGTTATCACCATCGTAACATCGCATATTCGCCATCGTAACATCGCCTTCCGGTGGTCATGCGCAATGGTACAGTATATGTGCCAGTAAAATGCAGGCTTGGTACAATCTCATTTTCACGTTGCACTATGTACCTTTTACATCCTAACAAGAATAAGCTGACTTTGAATAATACCATGTGACTATTACACCCAGCTTTTTATTTACTTCCATGCATACATAAAATACAAAGGACGTGGCCTTGAAGATTTTACAGTTTTAATGAACTGAGCACTGAACATTTCGAAAAACAGCAGAATCTAAATGGTAAATTTCGTCCCACAAAATACCTTGAGATACATTCATCTATTGTTGACAAAAAGACACGTGTACGGGACTACGCATTTCTAACCGGAAGGCGATGGTACGATGGTGAAAACGCGATGGTACGATGATGAAAACGCGATGGCACGATGGTGATAACGCGATGGCAAGATGGTGAAAACGCGATGGTACGATGGTGAAAACGCGATGGTACGATGGTGATACCACGATGGTACGATGATGATAACGCGATGGCACGATGGTGAAAACGCGATAGCACGATGGTACAATAATGAAAACGCGATGGTGATAATAAAAAGTCACGATTGTCCAAACGGAACACCGTAAAACATAGCTAGACCCATTTCAGAGAACAAATTCTTACCTCCTTTTAAGAGTTAAGCCGGTGCTAGGGTCATGGGCAGTGTTGCTTTCGCCATTACTGCTCATGAACAGACTCAATCAAACAGAGTCTGCTATTTTCACTGATTGCATTGTTCTCGGTGCTTCCGGGGGATCTACTTTCCAGATTCTATTTACTTCATAGCAGCGGGACCGGTGTTAAGTGCTGTGTGGCGGCCGTAAAAAAGTCGTCCCGGCTTCATCTCAGTGTTGTTATATTTTCTGGTTCTTCGGGATCATTGATTTCAACTCATTTAGATTTGAAGATTGAATACTGCTTAAGCCGATGCTAGGGGTTCGTGGGCAGTGTTGGATTTTTTAAGCAACCCGTCTGCTGTATTTCTTCGTTACAGTATCTTTTTGTTGCGGACCTACTTTGTGCCCCATGGTTGTGTAAAGAGTAATCAGTGCTTCCGAGAAATCTACCCTTACTTTTACTTTCTTATTCTTACTATGTCAAAATTACATGTTAATGTTTCAATTCTATTACAGGATAACATACTTTCTGAACACCATGTACAAGTAACGTAATCTTTAAATATGATATGTAGATAAATATAGGTTATCAAATGACATTGATAAAAATTGTGAAGAAAGATAACACACACTACCTATTTTCTCCAAGCAAACGTTATACCTGGGATCAATGTATACAATCCTTAACCCGTAATGCAACTTAATTAAAAATAAAATAAAATAAAATAAATAAATAAAGCCGAAAGATTACCGCTTCCTCGGCAATTAGAATTCCATAACAGATTTTCTTGAAAAAGAATTATTTTTCGAAATTCTATTTTCTACATTCAAGATTTTGATAAATTTATGAATTTATTTTATATGATAATTTTCATAAATTACCGATGAGAAGGTTAAATCAATATTTCTTTTTGCAATTTCTCGCATAAATTTGTAGTATACTGGTATTGTATAACATTTAAGAATTCAAGGTTTACTCCTCGACTTACGCTTGATGGAAAAAGGACCTTTGTAACTTTTATTATATCCCCTTCTTTATAAATTGTTACTATTTTCATATAAGCTTAATGCATACCATTCACACTATTTCATCATATTTCAACGCAGTTAGTCAAGAGATTTGTCTATTATTTTTATCTCTTTTTTTCATTTTCCGTTTTTGTCTGCTTCAAAAATTGTCTGCATGTTCTGGAGATACATTTCACAATAATTGCCATGAATGTCCATAGAAATTTTGCCACGACCTCCATTTACAACGTTTACCTATTTACTGTTCTGACATAGCGTATAATTTCAGAATGTATGTGCCTGCAGATGTGCTCAAAATGGAAAAAAACTTGCAGCGAATTTTTTAAATCATAGAAAATAAGTCTACCGCTGCTATTTCCTGGCGAGTGAACTTTTCTATAGTTCATACCTACATTATAAGATATTTTACTGACTTAAAAACATTTATTATAACCTAAGAAGGATGCAGCCAAGGGTTGCAACACGTGTACATATAATTGATGTTTTTATTTAGCTTTCATGATTAATGCTAAACTGGGTATTTTGCTTCGAACCTTGAAACTGAAATAAGTATTAATGAAGTTTATGTAGTAACAAGTGTAGTTTAAAATAAAGATAACTTTATTAAAATTGTATTCGAGCAGTTGCAGCATATTGTTCTTGAAACAAAACTATCTCATATTGAGTGTGACTTATATTTCGAAATGCATTATGCTAGTATTTCTTTTTTAAAAATGTTTATTCATTTGTTTTTTTTTAGTTTTTGTTTTTTTGTCCAGATACGGTATCTATTTCATGAATTTAAACATGCTCTGTTTTCTTTATATCTCTTACAAAAGACATAAGAGGATGGATCAAGAAACACAATTCATTGGAGAGTTATGAAAACTAAACAATTTTCATACCCAAGTAACTTAACTGATTTATTTGTCATACATTCTGAATATTGCATTAAAAGTATTACATACAAGTACTTATCCAGATATCTGACCGGAAGTACGTGACTGCTGTGTGTCACTACTGTTACTGAAGTCAGGAATTGGCATTTCTGGCACTAAGGAGTAACAAGAATTAGTGCGGCATAGAGAATTTATACAACTCATAAAATTTTAGCAACTGACTGCAGAAAGACGTTACTTCATATCCATATTTGATATGATAAGGCAAGCTTTTTGCCTGTTGTTTGATTGTTCTTTCTGGTTATGAAGCAAACATTATCTCCAAGCAGCGAAATTGCACCAGTCGTATACTTCAAAGTTCTATGTTAATAAAACGAGAAACAACTAAAATAAATTATATACTTATGTACGTATGTAATCAAAACTGAATTAGCACACAACGTTTATTTAATTTCTTAAAAAAAGCAAAGAAGCTTATGTTTTATTAAATTACCATGATAGTTATATGCGACTATTTGAATTTTTACAATGATGATGCGATTATTTAAAATAACATGTGTAATGAATGCTTCGAAATGTGTTCTGTATCAGCACATCAGAGTAATATTTTTCCGTTAAACAATCATCAATGAATTGATAACAATATTTCTGATATCTCCCTACTGAAATATTCGAGAAACGTATTTAAATGTGCTTGACAAGTAGGCGTATATATTATGTTATTGTTGCGTCTTTTGATATTACAAATAAGTTGAGAGTAGTATATTTTTTTAAGATATTTTCTAAATAAATTAATTTGATAAAACATGTTTATTGAAATGATAACGTAACATAGGTTATATACTGTACTAATTCTATCACATTTTTTGTTCATTTCACAAATTCAAATAGGACAATTAGTAAATTGATGGATAGTTCAGGTGTGTTCCTTTTTTTTTTAAAAAAAAAGGGGGAGAAAAGATAAACATAAAAATAAATTTAAAACAAATAGCTTAGTAGTTAAAGCCACTGAGTTTGAATTATTTGCTCTCATCGAGGTTGATTCGAAACCTCGCTTTATGTGTAGACTTCTTGTAAAAAGATCCTTTGGAAGCAAAGGATGCAACCAAGCAGAATAATAGCAGACTCGGTTTGATTGAGTCTGTTCATGAAAGGTAACGGAAAGTGCAACATTCCTCACGCCCCCTAGCACCGGCTTAAGCGGAACTCTATTACAAAGTTACTGAATGGACTCCATCATTCCGAAGGACCAGAAAATATAAAAACACTGAATCCAAGTACAGGGAAACTTTTTACAGCCGTCGCACGGCACTTAAATATTTTTGTTATGATAGTTAATAAAATCTGTGAAAAGTTGCAACCAAGCAGAGTAATAGCAGACTCGGTTTCTGAGTCTGTTCATGAGAGGTAATGGAAAGTGCAACACCCCTCACTCCCCTAACTAGCTTTTTAGATGGCAATCACCTTATTGCTGCATACTTTGTCACTTGAACATTTGTCGTCAGTCATATCTAAGCAGAAATTAATTTGTTTATACAATGTACTTTTAGTGCAGTTAACGTTTGATTATATTTTCCGAAACAATTTATTATCATGTTATAAGGTATTAAGTTACATGTGGTGGCAAACTTGCAAAACAGAGTTTATTTATAAAACATAAATCTGTAAACGCCTCTCAGCGTCCAGCCAGGCCTGTGGCGTAATAATTTATATTAAGACAAGAATGCTTTGTTATATGCAATATGTCCGTGATATAAATGAAGTCTAGTTTTATACGAAGAAAATATTCAAGGTACATGTAGTATATACGATATTATTATGGCCCAAATAATTGGCCTTTCAAAGACATAAACATGTTATTGTTATCTGTATTGCTTATTTTGGATATGCCAGAGGCATGTAAGCCATGCCATAAAAATGACATACGACGCAGGGATTTTCGTAAATCCGCGGTGAATATACTTACAGATAGATATGCATATATTCGTTTAATATTTATTTGAGGCACATTTAGTCATAGAGTAACAAACTATTTTCCAACAAGAGCATGTGTTCCCTGTGATACACAAGATTGTGCACATCCTGGAGAATAATCTTTAGTTTCACAAAAAGTGGCATTACAATAGATGTTAAGCCCTTCCTTGTTTGTAGAATACCCAAAGTCCTGAAACACGAATCTCGTCTCGTGTGTTGACTGGGATATGATGTGGGTATTACTGTCTACCTCGCATCTGAAATGTTATAAAACAATCTAAAAAGAAAAGCGGTAAAACTAGCCAGAAATAGAACAGAAAAATAACTGTGTACAGTAGGCGTTTTGCACAACAGTATATAGAAAACTCTGTAAACGAAATCTGTCCGCTCAAATTAGTCAAATTGCTCAATATACTGAAAACTGAACACCCCTACAAGTTTTAAATCTCAACGTGTGTATAAAATTGAAATTACAAAGTTATGCCTCTCAATGTTTTGAAAGTATTCATACATCTCGCTGCATGTGTAAAGAATGCGACCCGCGTGATCATGTTCTATATTCGTACATACAACATACTTCGGCCGACTAAAAGTCAGCTTGCTTAATACATCTGCTTGGCCACCCAATTATGTTTGTGTTACATGTACATGAGAATCTCTACATTTAACACCACTGCATTTACACATGGCGTTAAAATACTATTTACTTTCCCCCAATTAATCTTTTACAAATGCTAGCAATCTTCAAACATACCCGTTCTTGATAATAAAATAAGTCATATCATCACCGGCATCATCAGTAGGTTTTGTATAGCAGGTATGAAGTCGCATTTTTACGGTCCAATCAGCGGCACTAGTGAATACTTTTACGTAAATATCATCACCAATGCTTGCATGAATTGGGTTTCCTGCTATCTGATTCATGAAATTTACATCTTTAAAGAATGTCATTTTTACATCGTAATGGCCCGCAACGGCGGCATGGTGTGCATCAACGTCGTGATGAACGTGGGATAACGTTGCTTCATTACGGCTGACGTCACATTCGACTGTAAACGTCCATTGATGCTGACGTACGATAAATGGATTAATTGGATCATAAATTGCGTAGAACAAGTCGTTTTCATATAACAGCGTGTCACCAGATACCTTTAAAAAGTAAAAGAATTGAATTTTTTGTTTCTATATTTATATTTTTACTTATTTGAATGTATTCGAGTAAATATCAATATTGGCATTATGATTCAGTTATCAGGCATGAGATCATTTTTCAGAGATAAATATGCTTTAACTCTTACTTCGGTGACAAATGTTTTTGTCTACTATAGTTTTTATTTTATTTCAAGCCACAGAGTAGTTTACAAATCTACACAAAAAACAACCTACGAAGGAAATAAAATTCTAAATCTAGTTGGTACTTTTGAAATGTTACATTTCTTAGAAATAACCCATGCCTACCCTCTCACTCGTTATACAGTCACGAAACCCTTGCTTGAATGTCAATGTTGTTCCAATAACTTGCCCACGGCAGGAGTTGTCTCCAAAATAAATATGACTCATTGTAACCATTGGATACAATTCCCGTAATTTGGATATATCGACAGTGATATTCCAACCATTACTTGTGCAACCCGGACGTATGACATCTTCTAGCTTCAAACCTGAAGACAAAATAGACGTATGCTTCAGAAAACAATCGGACTAAATGTTCACGTTCCCAAATATGCCATTATACGGGCAGATTTATGTTCCTTTAGAAAGTAAGAAATGATATACAAATGCAGATCTCAGAGCCGAGTGAGTCTTATCCAGCCCGCCAGTGAGTGCACGTCTCGAGAAGGCACAGGACATTGACAGAACTAGGTCACTGGCATTTTTCTGTCAATGTCCTGACTGAAGCTGGCGGGGGTGGCACTGAAAGGGACTGTTTGTGACAAGGAGCTACGTACTTTGCTGACGGCTTGCTGTTCAGACGGCCTGCAGAATATAGACGGCATGCAGAGAAGCCCCCAAGCTGCTCAAACTCTACGCTCAACGTGGGGACGAGCGGGGAGGGGCACAACACCCACAGCGGAAGAGCGACGGAGGATTCCAGCGACAGCGGCTTGCAGCACTTACCGCCCGTTTAAGGGCGCCTTCGAGCAACCACGTCTCTTTACGAGTCTCTGTTGTTTAGGTCTCATTGGCCGTGACAGTGATTCACTTTTGGCATCAAAATTATTTTTCTTTGGCTTATACTCTACGGAAATTGCCAAGAGGTAAATGTTCACCACTTTGGCTTCAAAAATTTATCTTTAACGGCATGCCTGGTGACATGCCGGGGGTCTATACTCTACATAGCTAAAACTGTTATACTGTGCTCGAAAGGGCGGGTGGACCCTAATTAAACTTAAAAAGAAGAAGAAGAGCCGAGTGTTTATTATTGTTCAGTAACATAATTATTTTAGGTACACATACAATACTGTTATAATCATTAATATTCAGGTTAAAAGGTAGTAACGGAAGACAACGTTAATATGACTTTTGTCAAAATAAAATTGAATACAATGCAAAAAAAGCATGTTTAAATTCATTATCAGATGAGAAAACATTCAAAATGCAGGTAGTACAAATTTATAGTTAGTCATATTTCAAATGTCCGGTCTACTCAATTTAAACAAATAAGTTCCTTCATTTTCCAGAATAGAAATGTAAATCAATTTGAATTTTACTTGCATATACTAAAGCCTTTTTACTCCCGTTTTATTGACTTGTGTGTGTGTTTAATATCTAACAGACACATTTGGTAGGCCTAATGGAAACTTCTCATTTTTTATGATGAAGAAGATCTCAGCTGCAAATCTGAGCATAACCACCGCCCTTGCGCAAACCTGCTGGAAAGCTTCTTCACTTGAAAGAATTGTACACTCTGAGCAATGTTTCGAATCCACTGCGGTCAGATGTTAATGATTTGGAGCCAATGACCTCAAACAACCGATCACTGCGCCCCCTAAATTCCTATTGTCAAATACGACATTGTTGAGTGCATTGATTCATACAGCTAAATTTACCATAGATGAATAAAATAGGCGAGGTACAGTATCGATTGCTCATGGATCATTGAAAAGCTGCTGAACAAAATGGCGCATGTATATATTTAGCAATACACACGTCTTACTTTTTGTAGTTGACATGGTCTTCGGTGTTGCTGATGTTTCAGGTACTACTGAAGCAGACTTTTCAACTGTTGTTTCTGTATGAACCGTAGGTAACGCTGTTTTTGTTTGAACCGTAGTAGGTATTTTAGATGTTGCTTCAACGGTAGGTACTGTGGAAGAAGTAGTCGACGTTGTACTACTAAATGTAGAAACTTGGCAAGTATTTCCACTGAATCCTTTAAAAAAGGTAATCATTTTCATTTAAAATGTACTGATGCAATAGATAGTGGTATACAAAACATAATACATATAAATATTTTACACACCTTTCTGTAGTTTCCTAAAACGTAATGTTATACTATATCTAGATAAACTCACTCTTTGCAGAGATATATACAACAGTAGCACATCAATACAAGTTTTTTTCGGTTATCCATTACAATTTTCTATCAAGAAAAATCTGATACGATTTTATTCAATGCTTCAAACTGAAATGAAATACATCTGTAAGATAGTGTTTTTGACATAAATACTATAAAACATATATCTCTCTGGTTAAAAACACTGAAGAATCTATATAGATATATATTTTTAAATGCAAGATTCAACCTTTAATTTTTAATATTTATTCGGGGGAAATATTTTAATATGACACTAAATCAGTCAACTCAGTTGGCATTAACTATAAAAACCATCAACAGGCTTCATATATATCTAAGACGACATTAGTGTTTGTGAAAGGTTAACTTATCCATTCATGAGTCTACACACCATCAAAATACATCTAACTCTCAACAGGTTTCCAGGGGGCGAATGCATTCTTTGTGACTTGTTTGTCCGTTTGTCCGTCTGTCGTTCATCAAATTCTTGTGATCACTTCTTCCATGAAACTAATTACATTTCACAATGACAACAGTTATGAAGTTTAATGTTGCACGTTAAGACGACTGAGCATATGTATAATTTGTCGCGAAAGCATTGCCATTTTTTAATTTTAATAATGAAACATTTTTATTGATTTCTCGTCTGATAACTTAGGTCGGGTTGTAACTGAAATACATCGCAGCGATAATACGAAATGAGTATGGATATATGCAACTGACATTTAGTTTTTTTGTCTAAAACTTGTGTCATTTATTCAATGTTTAACATAACTATTGAAATATTGTTCTCACTTGATTCTAAAGGGTTTTAGAAATGGAACTTTTACCTAAGGTTAAATGTCCTGAATAATTTTGAAAAAAATGGCCCCTGGTCATGGAGTTATAAAGACTTCATATTTAATTACAAAACACAGGTATCTCTCCATTCTCCGTCAATACTATTCAGATAAAAGCAATAATGATAAACGCGGAAAAATCTCTTTTTTGTTAACACCTTTCGAGTGGTATTAAAACTCAATTTCGTGTAAACCCATCTGCTATAGTCTTTGGTTCTCCTACAGTAAAGTTATTCATTCTTTTACAAACAATTAATACGCTAATATGACAATCATTTAATACTATTACGTTAGATAATAAAATCATTACACATCTAGCTGCAATGTGTCAAGACAATCATACCATCCATCTTAAACCTCTGATATTTACAACATAACTTCATAGCATCTACATCTGCACATTTGATTGTAGAGTATCTGGTGATTGAGTAACTTGAAACACTCAGTAGTTGAACGGGACGTATAAAGTTAGCAGATTTAACAACAATTTTGCAGTCGCCTATACAGTTGAGCTGGTTGGAAACTACAGAGAAAAAGTAGGAGGATTCAATAATAAATGTTAACCAAGATAAAGTTATCTGAATCAAACAGCAAAAGTTAACATTACCTGGATCACAACAACATAAAAACTGATTCATTTTTTGGCCGGCTCTGTAGCAGGATCCGTGTCCACTGCACCAGTCAAAGTATACTGAAAACATGAACGTGCCAGAGTAACTAAGTTCCTAAAACTACGTTATAATTATACAAAGTTTGAATTTAGTTTATGTACACATACAATGGTCAAGAAATACTTTGACGATGCCACTAATTTCAAATAATACACAGTATGGACAAATAATTCAAGGATGATTGTAACAGTATTTCTAACGTTTGATTTGCATGCTTTTATATGTATTTTTGACGCGATATGACGAGAAAGGTGTACTAGACGGTTATGTGTGACACTTTTTCGAGAATAATTATAGATATCTGTATAAACTATAGTAACCATATATCATTCCGAAAAGGACAGTCATTCATGACAGCAGTGAATATTTTAAATTTTAAAACAATGAAATACGGTTACCTGCCTCCCTACGTAATTCCACATTACATATATCAGTACCAACTCTTTGAGAGAAAAGAATTTTTCCAGAAATATACAGGGACGTTCGCAATATCCCATTCAACTCAACAGATGTCCAATTTCGTTTGAAAATCTCACCAGCGACAAAATCTTGACCTTGAAGGGTAAAGGTCTTAAAGAATGAAGCAAATGAACCAGTCACTGTTATACTCGTGTTGTCAATGAGAATATTTCCAACGGTTCCTATACTGGAACTGGACTGTGTAATGTTTAGTGTGAAATTTTCCACTTTTCCGTCATCATTACATGTGTAGTTGCCTTTCCATTCGCTTGGTATAAAGTCTTCCTCTAGAAATACAGAAAGGATACTTCAATTTTGATAAATCATGATACTGATACAGGACTCTTTGTAGTATATTTGACTTCATTAAAAAAGCACAATTCTCTTAAGAATTCGCTTATATTTTGTCACCTCGGGTAATTATTTTATTTTGACGTAGTTACAAATATTTCACAATATGCTTCTAGCAAAAAAGATGCCGGCAAAAATAATGTTTAAGAGGTTCAGTGTAAGTATTAGTTTTACTACTAACCACGGGTTCTACTGATTCTATTCACGAAGGGAAATAAAATGTGCAAAACCTTCAAAACCCTACCCCACTAGCACCAGCTTTAGATCAACGCCTTTTACCAAATATACTCCATGACCGAAAGTAACACAACACAACACTGAGTCTCAGGCGTGTTTAGGAAACCTCAGAAGATAGCTACTGTTCAATCAAAGTAAAACGAATGTAAAGGCATTAATATCACTTACGATCAAATACATCACAATCTGCAGGTCCATCCGCTATTCGTATGTCACAATTGACTCCCGTCCAACCTACTCCGCATATTTTCTGTCCACGAGATCCACATGTGTAATGAGACGTACAATTGTTTACAGGGTAACACGGAACAATAGTTGGTGTGGTAGTTATTGGTGCAGTGGTTACTTTTTCAACCTCACAATAGTTTCCTGTATACCCTGAAATAGGATAAAAACATTAAACGTTAATGTCAAATGTTTCACACTAGCAGTGAACGACAAAGTCAAACCTCTAAATTATATTGTTCTAAGGAAAATATGTTTCAGTAATATAAAGATATGTACACAGTCACACCTATCTATAAACCACCTTAAGAGAGCTAACATGTGGTCTGTATTGAGAGGTGGTCTTTATTCACTGATTGAAATACCCTGTAAAAGTAAAAATGGGAAACAATATGTAGTCTTTAGATCCAGGTGGTCACTGGTTTAACACAGGTTTGACTTTACACACTAATTATTCATGTAGTCTTGAAGTTCATATCAACATATTTGCACTGTTACCTTAAAATAACAGAACTGACTTTACTTACTTTGATCACAACAGCAAACATATTCTTCTTTTCTGCGCCCATATCTCTGACAAAAACCATGTCCATTGCACCACTGTGACACTGAAGCTACAATCAAATATATATTAAAACTTAAAAAACAGCGTGCTAAATTGTTTAAACATTTTCCATAAATATGCTTATTGCATGGTCAAATGGATAGAATACACGACTACGTGTGGTTTTTAAGATATAGAATAGCGAACAAAATCTATACTTTGAAATAAGTGTCTGTTTCTTTTAGCTTTAAGACTTCAAGGTTACACTAACCTGCTTGCCTTCTTAATTCCATCGAACATGCATCCGATCCTGAATCCGTTTGGAATATTATTGCTCCTTCAATAAAAACTGAGCTTTGGACCTTCCCGTTCAGTTCCACTTTACTTAAGGAACGATTTGCGATCTGGTTTTTAATAATTGCATCACTCTGCATAGCGAATATTTCGAAATAAGATGCAAATGATCCCACCATATATATTTTTTCTCCATCGACATACATGTTGCCTTGTAGATCAATAGTTGAAGAAGAATCTGTGACGTTGAGCACGAAATGAGTTTCCATACCGTCATCAGTACAAGAGAAGTTTCCAGTCCATTTACTTGGTAAAAATGTATCTACTGAAATATAGATTCGATACCTTTGTTCGTCCCTTTGTTTGTTTCAAATTAAAACACAGTGCAAACAAGATGTATATACTTGAATATTCTCTTTCATGTTAATTAAATGAAACTTATTAACTTGATTACCTAACAAATTTATACCCATTATGTATTTGAAACCCGTAACGAATATACTTGTAATTCTGTCTACCAGTTTTCTAGCAGAGGCTTGTTTTCATTTGCTATATCGCTAATATGACGTGTTTCCAAAATACCAACTAATAAATGGAGAAAAAATGTGAAGGAACGTATGTGAATGGTAAATTATGTACAAAAAGTTAGTTACAGTCATAGTTATCGCATTCAGCATCCTCCGTTGGGACCTGCTGACTGCACAGTTGCTTTGTCATCGTCTGACTCTGTTATAATAATCAACAAAACTTGTTATTAGTTATTAAATCATTCCAAAACACGTATGTATATAAGGTTAATGGTATATGTCGTAAAATGCAATTACGTTTGAGTCTTTCCATATACAATGGATTAACAATGTTCTACCAAAACTGACAAAAAAAAACAACCCAACTTTCCTCGACGTATGTGAAGTAAAATACAATACTATGCTAGAGAATGATGCACTTTTAATCATTTGAAATTAAGGCTATTATATTAGATAATATACATTAAAGTTTATGCCGTTAAGGATAAATTGATAAACCGTTTACAAATTTGTATGTAATGGTTGTTCGAACACATCGTAAAATATTTTAGATCTATGCACTGTCTTATGTAAAACATAATATTCATAAAAGAATATAACTAACTAATAGTCATGAATTTCATTATGTAATAACGTAGTAAATGGTCAATGTAACACGTTTAAATATTTACACTGTTAGACCGTTATTTTAATGTAAATGTGGTCAAATAGCAATATAAACTTTTCAACTAAACAACTGTAAAGTTAATGAAATAAAACAATCGTTGATTATTTGTTATTCCGGAAGAGTAGAGACCCTACCTTAGAGGGCAGCAAATAGAAATTTGAGCAAAAAGTAAGTACTATACCTCTACCGTCCAAGTATAGAGAATTCCTATCAACATAACTTTTATGTAGAAAACTTCCATCGTAATATAAAAATGTAACGACTATTGCCCATATACATCAGTCCGTCTAAATATTTTATTTACCTCTTTATCAATGTATACTGATTAATGATAATACTGATGGTTATAAGTCGATGTGTAGGTCTAGGTAAATATAGTCACTAGACTGATGATAATCAACTTAACTCAAATAATGATATTTTAAGTTGTGGGGCCTCCGTGGCTGAGTGGTTAAGGTCGCTGCCTTAGCTTTCACCGATATGAGTTCGAGCCTTACTTGGGGCGCTAAATTCTTCATGTGAGGAAGCCAGCTGTCTTGCAGAAGGTCGATGGTTCCCGGCATGTTGCCCGCTTGTGATGAAATAATGCAATGAGGGGCAGCTGGTGTCTTCCTCCGCCATCAAAGCTGGAAAGTCGCCATATGACCTATAACTGTGTCGGTGCGACTTTAAACCCGCCCCATCCCAAACAAATATAATTTAAGATTGTGGATACGTGATGATACTCGATAATTTCACTATGATTACGTATTCCCGTCAATCGTCAATCAGTTCGGAATTCCTCGGACGTATATGTTCCTAATCGCGCACATGTTGTTCCGTAAAACCCAGAGGATGCTGAACTCGTGTAAGAACAATATGTAACTCTGTTTGTTATTATGGATCCACTGCCTTACTGGAACTCTAGAAGTGTCAAAGACCAATCTATTCTTGCAGTCTTCTGAGAAATCAAAAAGATACATATCACATAGTTATCGTAACGAAATGAAAAGAAAACGCAGAAAAATATATGAGATACATGCTGTCTAAGTGCTTGCTTAGTGTCATATAGGCGTCTGTTTGAAATTAATAAAACTACTTTTCCTTTTACTTAACGAATGACGCTTGATTCATAAAACACAAAAAGTTCATGCTAAGTTCTTTTCACAGTACTTGAACACATCAATCGAGACTTATGTTGAGACTAAGTCCCTGCCTATAGTCACTTTAATTGCTTCTTTCCTGATTTGCGCAAATTTTATTCATTACACTATAGCTACTCCATTTCATATAGCATTTAGGCAAGGGGTTTGGTCAAAATACTGTTTGTTTGTTAATATTTTTACTTTCAACGTAAATGTAAAAAAAGGTCTTTGTTATCTCAGGTATCATACTACCTTATTTTGCAGTATTTTCAGAATGTGGTTGAATAAGTTCTCACGAATTTTCCGTGTATCATGCATGTTATGTCTCTCCCAGTGTTCAAAATGTGAGTTCTGGTATTACAATAACAACATTTTATATTTAGGACATATAATATAAAAGCAGACGCTGGACAATAGTTCAAAAAGGGTTTATCACTAAACATTTTCGCCATTGACCACTATACACTTTTAGCACAACCATTCTACATCTGGCCCAAACTCATTTTACAGGGGATTTGTTTCATTTGATTCCTGATGGCACAAGATACAATTGTTAAGCTGAAAATAGGCAAAATGACTATTTTTAACTTCCTTTTGACGGAAGTGTTTGTAACATATCTAAGTTAATTGTTCAATTTAAACGGAATATAGAAGGGAACATCTCTGAAGCAATTTCGTGTAATCGAAATATTGGAATACTTTTATTGTAAAAATGCCGGTTCACATACATTATAAGGCATTTGCTCTTGAAATGAAAGTCATTATCATTCACAGCTGTCTCTTGTTTTTCAGAAAGACAAACCACATGATAATCAAACAAATTTTGAATCGTTTGTGCAGCAGTACTACATAACGTTACGGCGCTTAAATAAAAAAAAAAACATCTCCAAGTGTTAGGTGCCGTGGGAATGATAGAAAACAAAAATAGTACAGTTACATTATTATGACCCATTCGAAGACGAGAGTGCATTTTGACTTGCTCGTTGTCAGTCTTTCTATCAGTGTCTCTCTTAC
This sequence comes from Mercenaria mercenaria, assembly GCF_021730395.1. NCBI lineage: Eukaryota > Metazoa > Mollusca > Bivalvia > Venerida > Veneridae > Mercenaria > Mercenaria mercenaria. The sequence goes on from NW_026463427.1 coordinate 31,664, forward strand.
TTTTCAGAAAAATAGACAGCATGGAAATGAAACATACTTCCAAGCCATCTCCACGTTTGAAGTGTCGTGGTATTGAAAAGAAAGACGAAGAGGGTGTATATTGTCTTTCTCATTGTCAATCAGCCGGTCGCTCGGTTAGTCGGTTTGTTTCTGATCAATAACTGGAGAACGTTTAGTGATCAAACATTACAGAATGATTGCTTGGAAAAGGTTTCTGCTCAATGATTTTAGAAAGCTTTGTCCAGCAGTCATCAAACTTCATAGAATTATTGCTTATAGTCAATAGCTTTTCCCGACAGTTCTGGAGGTCAATAGGTAAAGTCACACTCGCCTCGAGAATGGAAACAATATCCGCGCTTTACAGGTATATAACACTTTTTAACTTCATAGAGTTATTGTCCTTGGCATACAGATGAACTGTACTATTGTGTGAGCCAATAAGGCAAAGGTGAAGGTTACTTCATTGCGATCATTATATCAAGCACTTTTGGGCTTTCATCGAATGATTGGCAGCGGGAAGGAGATGATTTATATTGCTTTAGGGTAATTTCATAAAGGTTAAGATTACACAAACTTTGATAACGGTTTCTGATTAATAACTGGAGAATGTATAGGCCTTCTGCTGTCAATGGGGGCGTCTTATCAATATCGCAACTTCACGAGAATCTTGCGAGCTCTATCTATGAGGTGTGTGTAGTCTGTACATAATCCTTGCTGTTCTGAGCTAATTTTGTGGATAGTAAAGGTCACATGCGAAATTACATGCACATTTGCACCAGACATGTAATGGGACCACATGTGTTTACAAATAACTTTCGCTTAATCATGTTTTGTCTCAACAAATCAGGAAATACAAGACAATCCTGAAATGGGTTATACACATCGCCGTAATTATTATAATTTACTTACCAGAATAGTCTATATATACGAGGGTTGATCCAGAAGTAATGTCACTTCGTTTTTTTATCACTGTAGTATTAAAAGAATTAGACCAAGACGTAAGTCAGTTCAATTATGATTAAATGGATAAATATTAATTTCTAGGATGGTTTCGTTTTAAATGTACATAACTTGAAAGTTCACCCCTGACGACATTTCCCAGAGGGTATCACCCGGCTAGAAATCTTTTAAAGATATGTATGAAACGGTGGCGTTTGGTGCATATCTGGGTCTAAATTTTGAGAAAATATTATTCCTTCGCCAAAATAGTTGGGTGCATTTTTGATGATTATATGTCATTTCTAAGCCAGCTATAGGGAGGTAGTGGGGGCACAGCCCTCGATCCGGGCCTGGGGAATACATGATGCAACCTTTATGTTAGAAACTGAAAATGAAACTTCTTAGATTATATTTGTCTAACCTGGTACTCAAAATTAGCAATACTTAAATGGAATTGAAAACAAAATAAGTAAAATTCCTCGGTCTAATATAAATATGGTCTCTAACTATATAAAGGATACAATTGTCGCAAGTTGAAATATTTTCTTCAGATGATGAGACAATTCATCACAGTATATTTAAAACGTATTTTGAAGCAGAATGGTTTCGGTAAGAAATAAACGTCTTAAATATAACCGAATTTTGTGATAAAAGTCATGTTTTGTCTATAACAAAATTCGATATATCAAGGACGTATATAGAGAATATTAGGTTACTGTCTGATAAATTTAGATTTATTAGGCGAGTTGAAGAAAATATATTAGGCGAGGCTCTACCGAGCCTTATATTTTTTCGTAGACGAGCCTAATAAATTTAATTTTTTTCAGACAGTAATCTAATATTCTATTTATCCTACCTGTTCAGAAAATTGGGACAAAGTCGTTGGAAAGAGCAACAGCGTGCAGACTTTGCGTCATATAATATGTCGTTTGCTAGTGTAATTCAGTTTGCGGAAAATTGAAAAAAAATGCAATATCTTTTTTGTTTCTGGATAAAAACTTTTGATTTTACCACTTATTTTCTTAGTCAATACAATGATAACAGTTTCAATGAAAAAATTCGGAAAAAATTGTTTTCAAAATTTCCGGCTTAAGTGCTGTAAAAGTGAAAAATAGCAATAACTAAGTTGAGACATTTCCAATACAATGGTGATGATTTAAATGCAAAACTTTGATAAAATAAGTGATTTGAAAAGTTTCCGCAAAAGTGATATCTTGACACTGACTAGATAAAGCAAAGTTTATTAGGCAGGCCGATATTGTGCTTTATCTTACATGAGGGTAGGATAAATATGTATAAAAGATAATAGGTAAGGGTAGATTTCTCGGAAGCACAGAGCACCAAAAACACAGCCCCAGAGCCACGCATTTACATAGTATGCCCACAACAAAAAGAAGCTGTAATGGAAAAATATTTCAGACGAGTTGGTCCAAACATCCAACAATACATATTAATATAAGTTGAATATTGATAAAGGGGAAGAAAATAGTAAGGGGCGAAATGGGGTCGGGGTGGGGGAAGAATCCGAAGGGGAAAGTTGAACAAGGACAAATATACAAGGGAGTCATGTTCTTTAAAAACTGTCGCACTAAAACGTAAACCACAATATCGCAGACCGTCAAGTACCGTCTTGGGATTCGGCTGTCAAAATAAAGAGGAGCCACGAAAACTTACTAAAAGTAAAGGGAATGGGATGCAAAAAGTAGCGTAAATGCAAGGGAAAGGAGAGGGCAAAAGGGGGAGTAGGGCGGATGAAAAACGCTTACAACAAACAAGAAAACATACGCAACACACAATACAAGACAGACAAAACAACCTGTTGAAAATAGGGGCACCGCCTTGGAACGGTCATTAACCTAAATAAAGGAAACTGGGGGTTTTAAACACGTTACTTCAGAAAATGACAAACATATTATTATCCCCTCAATAGCAGTTTTGTCAAAGTTTAATGATATATGGTAAGTAGAAAATATTTTTATACGTATTTCAGAAAATCAACGGACATATTTCATTAAATTTTATTTTCCAACAAGAGCTTGTGTTCCCTGCGATACACAAGACTGCGCTATTCCTGGAGAATAATCTTTGGTTTCACAAAACGTGGCATTACAGTAGATGTTAAGACCTTCCTTGTTTGTAGAATACTCAAAGTCCCGGAACACGAATCTCGTCTCGTGCGTTGACTGGGATATGATGTGCGTATTACTGTCTACCTCGCATCTGAAAATGCAGTCAACGATGTTTGCCAAATGGACTAAAATAAATTAAAACACAGTTTACAAATTGTCTGTCTAAGCGCAATATGGAAAGAATTTTTATTGATTTGGCTAAGAGCATCCAACCCCGATAGTTACTATTAAGACATTTTGTTCATCACGCAAACTAGTTACCAGAGAGTCGGATAATTCCATCAGATAAAGATTATGTTTATTTCATGCTCTAGTAAACAAATAATACGAAATATAAAATACAACGAAAACTTTCTTGCAGCTTTTTTAAAAACTAAATGCGAGAAATTACGTTGATGTCATGATATTATCACATAACATCAGTTATAATATATTTCTATTAGCTGCAGGGTATCTTATTGTATTGCTGTTATAACAATCTTTTTTACTTCGTAATGTATCGGCACTGTATGTATACTGTATTTTATTTAGTAGTGTATCAGGAATCAAGTGCAACTACCAAGGTATTTTATGTGATCCTGGCCATTTTTATTATAAAAGTTAAAACCATAAAATATAACACAAAAATTCGCATCATACATATAGTTCCTTTTTATGTCTTTTAGGCATGGCAGTCATCTGACATCTCGGGTAAAACAAGTGAGGTTTCCAGTACCAGTGATAAAAAACCGGAAACATCTGTCCGGTATGCAGAAAAATATAGTTCCTATATCCGAGACAAGATACAACAGTTTTACTATTAGCTGACTTGGTGTTCCATAAACAAGTTACTATTCTCTTTGGTTTTGTAACGTACATGACATACGTTACCTTTCTTCTTGCGCAATATCTGGCAGACAAAGCGTCAGTGTTTGAAAAACACAAACACTACTATATTTCTTGCAAAACGTATTTACATATGATGTCATATAAACGCAGCAAAGGGCTTAAGAATTTTTTAACAGAACCATTCATTTATTATTGAAATAAAACATGTTTACTTGTTCTGCAACATATACTACGTTATGAAAACTTTTAACATACCCGTCTTTGATAAAGAAATATGTCATATCATCAGCAGCATCGTCTGTAGGTTTTGTATAGCAGGTATGAAGTCGCATTTTTACGGTCCAGTCAGCTGCACTAGTAAATACCTTTACGTATATATCATCACCAATGCTTGCGTGAACTGGATTTCCTGCTATCTGATTCATGAAATTTGCATCTTTAAAGAATGTCATTTTGATATCGTAATGACTAGCAACGGCGGCATGGTGTGCATCGACGTCATGATGGACATGGGAAGACGTTGCTTCATTACGGCTGACGTCATATTCAACGGTAAAAGTCCATTTATGTTGACGTATTATAAATGGATTAATTGGATCATAAATTGCGTAGAACAAATCATTTTCATATAACAGCGTGTCACTAGATACCTAAAAAGTACAAGCAAATTAGTTTTGTCTCATTCTCTTTACAATTCATAAAGGTTTGATAAAGTATGTTCATTACAATTATGATTTACACTTCATTTACTTAATAAACATAAGCTCAATACTTTTACTATTACACTAGTATTGCATAGCCATGTATTTATAAGACTAAGGTCAAACTATATAAAATTCTAAATATTTCTTGTTGTTAATTTCTAGCATTTGAATTCATAAATTGATAAAACATACCCTTTCACTTGTCAGGCAGTCTCGGAAGCCTTGCTGAAATACCAAAGTTGTCCTAATGACTTTTCCACGGCAAGAATTATCTCCAAAATAAATATTACTTGGTGTTACCGTTGGATACAGTTGTTTAAGTATTGACAAATCAATGGAGATGTTCCAGCCACTGCTTGTCAGCCTGGACGGATGGCATCTTCCAGTTTCAGACCTTTTGAATAGGGAGAAAATCAGATTCTCTATAAAAAAAATGCCATACATGTATTTTCAAACGTAAGCATTTGTTTCGGACAGCTGAAGAATAAAAAACTTCTCTCAAGTTGTAAATCTTCATATTTAAAAATCTGTATAGTTTTTTAAGCGATATTTACTGCTAATGTTTGAAGGAGAGGATACAGGATCATGATTCGGAAGGCGGAATTTCAGAGGCGTCAGGATGTGTTAGAGGAGTCTTCGTTACAGTCAAACCTGTCTATAAAGACGGGTTGAAATTGAAAATAGAACTATCTATTTTAGTTTTTTTTCAGTTAACAAGTGAGATCATGTAGTACAAACATTATGCTTTGGGGTGGGTTTTTTTTTAGGAAAAAATAAAACCTGTTTATAAAGACCACGCTAGAGAGAGCCAAAATGCGGCCTTTATTGGGAGGTGGTCTTTATTCACAGGTTAGAATACACTGTAAATGTTAAAATGGGAAACAAAACATGTGGTTTTTAGAGCCAGGTGGTCTCTGTTCAGAGGTGGTCTTGAACATAGGTTTGACAGTATGCCTTTTAGGAATTGTTTGGCGAGTGATACTTTTAAAATGGTGTGATCTGAACATAGATATATATATGTCTTGTTTAATTTGAAAATTTTCATTTAATTTAACAATTATGTCAAAGATATTAAATTATTCCATTACTCCCGAGTAACTACCCCGATTAATTTGACACGCATTCCCTCCTTCACATGTATAGTCACTACATATGTCAACGTTAGAGTTACAAACCCTTCTGTCCAATCCCGACGGACAGACTTATTCAAAATATTCGACATCTATTTCCGCCATTTTGACTAGAACTTGGTGTACACTTGTGTTAAATGTTAAAGCTGAAAACATGTCTTTACAGAAGATTTCACAATATCATAACGTAATCAAAACTTTCAGCACTTTTGCGGAAATGAAATACATTAACGAAAACAAAACTGAATACTTACCTACAATAGTTGCTGCCTGGACATGAGTAGTAGTTGAGGGAGTAGACAGAGATCCGAAATGCTCCGCAATACACGCATAGCTACCCTGATTATTATGACACGCTTCCCCTCTTTGACATGGACGCTCCTTACACTCATCAACGTCTGCACTACACACCCGACCATCCCATCCTGTCCTTTCGGACAGACGCATTCATAATATCCGACACGGTCATGACATTTTCCGCCATTTTGACAAGGATTTGGCACAAAATCGTTGATGTTAATGTCGCAAACTTTCCCTGTATAACCTTTCGTGCAAACGCATGTGTAATCATTCACTAAATCTTGGTATTTGGCACTATTTTGACATTTTACCGTTGAACAATCATCTTTAATTGATTGACAGGTATTTCCCTCCCACCCTTCCAGGCAATCAAAATAGAAACTGCCCGGTGTATTGATACAATTTCCACCATTTTAGCACGGTGTTTTCATACATTCGTTTAAATCTATTTCACAGGATTTTCCTGTCCATCCAGTTTTGCAAATGCACTGAAAACTTCCCTTTACATTTATACAAGTACCGCCATTATGACAAGGGTTTTGATTCAGACACTCGTTAAAATCATCAGTACAATTTTCTCCACACCAGCCTTTCGGACAATGGCAAATATATGAGCCTACTGTATTTTCGCAAGTACCGCCATTTTTACACACATCAGATACACTACACTCATTTATGTCTTGTGAACAATTCTGACCTTTATATCCGTTACTGCAATCACAATGGTAACTACCGATAGAATCCTTACAGTCACCGTGCTTGCATATTCCACTTTATTTAGAACATTCGTCAACATTAACAGTACAATTTGGACCAGTCCACGCGGCCGTGCATGTGCAGACATATCCATTGTTAGTGTTAGAACAGCTACCGTTGTTTGCACATTACAGTAGAAGGCATTCGCTAACGTCACTTTCACATTTAGGACCTGTCCATTCGGATGGACAATTACATGTGTATGATCCGTCTGTATTATTACAAGCTCCGCCATTATGACATGGGTTCGCTAAAAGACATTCATCAATGTCATCAGTGCAGTTTATTCCAGTCCACGTTCTTGGACATGCGCATTTATAACTCCCTATACTATTTTTACACGCGCCTCCATTTTTGCATGAGGAATACAAATTACATTCATCAACATCATTGGTACAATTATCCCCGCCCCAGTTACTCGGGCAGCTACATGTATATCCTCCATCATTATTTATGCACGTGGCGCCGTTTTAGCGGACCTGCGTGAGACATTCGTCCACATCATCGTTAGAAGTATCTCCCATCCATCCGCGGAAACAAGAACAACTAAAAGGTAAGCATCGGTTTTTACAGAACAATTTACAATGCGACAAAGATTATCGTGGTTTAAGGTTATAATTTCAAGACTAGGAGCCTTCTTGGCCGGGTGGTTGAGAACACTGACTTCAAATCACTTGCCCCTCACTACTACGGGTTCGTGTCATCACTTAGTGTGTACAATTCTTTCATGTTAGGATGCAATCTAGAGTGCTTAAGGCAGGACGGTGGATCTATCAAGATGTCCAGCAGTGCACGGATGGACACCTTCTTCTTCTCACGTCTTCGGAAGCGGGAAGTCGCCATATTAAATATAACTATATCGTTGTAATGTTAAATCTAATCGAAAAAAAGAAACAACACTTTTATTTTCTAAGAATCGGTGCTTTTAACTAATTATTTCGGTGCACAGTTGAAAAAAAATTCATAGGGAATACGGAGTAATAAACCCATATTCATTTGTATCTCATCGCAGAAAAACTATAAGCCCATTCAGATCACCAACTATTTGTAGGAGAAAACGTTATCTGTTTTTCGAAAAGATGTGACTGTCAAAATAGCCAACGAAGAAATGGATTCCTCAGTAAAAGCATAAAGTGTCGATAATTTTTTAAATAATAAGTCATCACTTTAATGTCTGTAATAACATTACATAATTGAAAGGTTGTAGTTCACCATTTCTGTAAACACTTACAATTTTAAAAAGATATTTGTATCATTCTCTTTATCAACTTTTTAAGACATCGCATTTCAATTATATCAAGTATACGTTGCCGTCCTTGAGGAAAAAAATGAGTAAAGAACCTTCTGATATTACAAATAGTTTGTAAAGATGCGTGTATGTTATGTAATAACGTACGTAAAACTGCCTACTGAATTAGTACATTTCCCATTATTGTAAGCGTATCTGTACACACATTCGTTTCAGATTCAGTACTCAGTACAGTTACAACGGGAGCAGCCTTTAGAGAATACAGTACCTAATCAAAATAGACTTTAACGAAAGAAATGAGAAAATATGTTAGACATATCTTGGTTCGACGATAGATACGTGAAAATGAAACATGTAAAAGATCCCTTGGAGGCATAGAACGCAACCAAGTAATATAATAGCAGACTCTGTAAGATTGAGAACGTTCATGAGAGATAATGTAATGTGCAACACTCCTCACGCCCGCTTAACACCGTCCTAAGCGAACTTTTATAAAACCTTACAAATAAAGAAAAACGCGTTTTCAAAGCGACTCCGTGGCAATATGCTTACAAAAGATAAAAGATAATGGTCCGTGGGTCAAGGCAAAAAAAATTAAAAGTCGTAACCCAGAAATTAGGCAAAGGTTGAGCTGTACAATGATGTTATACTATCATTCATGCAACTTTGAAGGGTAGAGGTCGGTCTGAGCAACATGTCATTAAAATTTATTACGACATTGAAAACGTTGGTGTCTAAGGATTTTAGCATTGCATAGGGAATAAAGCTGACTTGGATCGTAAAAAAGAAATATATGTTACATTTCGTATAATAAATCTTATTTCGTAATGCCTTTAATAATCAATTATTAACTTTGGTGGTCAAATAACGCTAAGCTATGTATTATATACAAAAAAAAATTGGAAAATATAGGTGTTGATGTACCCCACCACCACATTAGTACATATACGTACGTGGGAAATCTTAAGAATTTCTAATGATTTAGAAAGGAACGGAAACCTCAATTTTACAATAAATGAAAAAAATCGAATGAATAATTAACTAAAAAATCAGATACCTTTTGCACATTAATGTCAGTTAGCCAAACCTATGGTTCGTGTTTCATTTCTAGACGATTTGCATACTCACAAACCTATTCTTTGCTAGAGTATAAGTGTTGAAAGTATTGCAAAAGCTGATATCACCGCAAAATAATCACGGAAGTTCCTTATGTGGAACATCCAATGGGAAGAATAAAATAGTACATAAACTTCACTGGGAAATATGCATTGCCATCAAAGACCAAAGAGTCATTACCTAAAGACACATCCATAAGTGCCGTTGTTGACGGCTATCCCTCATGCTCTCTACCAGTTCCCGCTGCAGTTCTTCAGGGTTTATCAAGAGGCCCCTGTCTCTACCTAATTTACCTCAAGGTATCATTAAAGATCTCAGTTGGTCAAAGCACACACACCAAAAATCAGAAAAGTCAAACAAACAGCATATAACACCTTTATGTAAAGGTTTTGTCCGACCAAAACTTGAATGCTGCACTACCATCTGACATTCATCACATAAAATTGAACGAGTATAACGAGTACTTGTATATCTATCAACAGATCGATAACACCGTTTCACAAACAAGAAGACCACATTAGCCCTAATTCGATCTCTTTTGTATTAAATTACGACATGACAATATAAAGCCACCGTCTCGGGTGCTCCTATTTTTTTCTTGTTAAATTAAATCCGTGCTTTTAATGCACCTATGCACGAACGGGGTTCTCCTGGGCCTTGTGATTGGCAGAAATATAACAGAAAGGTATCATACTGAAGCTGGGCACATCGACAAGGTTGACCACCGTATAATTATACATAAACTCTACTGGGAGTCCATCCAATTAGCATCACAGAGTACAAAGTCATTACTCAAAGACAGATCCTAAAGTGTCCCTCATGCACTCTACCTGTTCTCGCTGCAGTTCCTCAGGGATCACCAATAGGCCCCTGTCCCTTGTTGATTTATCTTAACCATTTATCGACTCCATTAAAAGTAACAGTAGATTATTATGCGGAAATCCTAACTTGTTACAAAAATTTTGCAAAATGATCTCCATTCCCTAGAAGCATAGGAAAAGATCTGGTCAATGAAATTTAATCCAAATAAAAATGGGGTACTAGAGGCTACTTGAAAGAAAAAAAATCAAGTACTTACAATTAAACAGTTATTTCATAACATAATTATCAAATTAATAAAATGAACTAAATACACCGGCGCCACTTTAAGTAAAGATCTCAGTTGGTCAAAGCACACAAATATCATTACTGCAAAAGTAAGGAAATCACGAAGAATCAGCAAGAGAAATGTCAAAACAACAATCAGAAAAGTAAAAAAAAAACAAAAAAAAAACATCAGGCTGAGCATAATTTTATAACATATCCGACCAAAATTTACATTCATCACATAAACTTCAAAGAGAATAACTATCAGCAGATCGATGCGTGTGCAACAACTATAATCAGACAAACAGAATCACCTCAAATAACTTAACTGGCAATCTCTTGAAAATCGCTGTTTCCAAACCTCTCTCTCTCATAATATTCTATAAAATAAAGTATTATCCTGTTGAAAGTTATCATAATAATATCAGACCCATAAGGAATATGATAAATTTGCTATAAGGAATCTAATATATTTTATCCCGCAATGTCACATCCAGAATGCAAACTCTTTATTCCAACAAACATACATTCTTTGAATAACACCGTTTCACAAACAAGAGGACCACATTAGCCCTAATTCGATCTCCTTTATATTAAACTACGACATGACAATATGAATCCTCCGTCTCGAGGGTTCTACTTTTTTCTCGTTGAATTAAATCCGTGCTTATAATATACCTATGCACGCACGGGGTTCTCTTGGGCCTTGTGATTGGCAGAAATATAATAGAAAGATACCATACTGAAGCTGGGTACATACACGTTGCACCGATACTAAGACTTTTGAAATAACACACTGAATTGGAGAGCAGCAGTGCGCTAAATATAGTGCCAAAACGGCCAATTCTTATACATAATTATATACATATGTGCATAGAAAACACTTTGCAGTAAAAAAAAACTCAACAAATATCAAACATGGAATGCCACGTACCAAAAACGCAGCCACCAGAAAACGAAACCCGCAGCACGTGGACGTGCCCACCACTCACAAATACACTCCATCTCACACAGGACAACATAAACAAACAAAGGAACACAGTTGGGCACCGCCTTGGTACTGTCAGTGGCAAAAACACCACTTGGGAGTTTAAATCGGTTGATGGAGCGCACTCAACCTCACTCTTACCCCCACCATGTTCCAAAGATACGGGACAGTGTAAATAAAAGTAATCTCCGCCAGGTGAATCTCTGAAACACATAATGGAAACAAAAAGGCATGACATGTAAAACACAAAAATGCTCGTGTATAAATATATAAAAAGCAACCAAAAGCGTATGTACTCAATGTATTTTCAAAAGACAGAGCAACAAGAGAAACACCCTTAAGTGCCCGACGAAAGAGGCCAGAGGACAGATATCGAAACAGTTCAGTTCTGGTAGGATTTAAGATCTGCTTATCATAGAGTCCCGCTCTTCCGTCAGACACAATCATAGAGGGAAGCGTAGTGTTAAACTGTAAACGGGTTGAACACTAAACATGCGGTTTGTCTCAAAATAGTTGGGTCGTAACCTCTTTTTATAAAATGTTTTATAATTTTACCAAATACAGTTGGAAAATTACCATGATCCAAGATCTTACGTTTGTAAACTACATCCCCATAAGAAATACCTTCTCGCAGAAGTGTCTTTAAATTACTATTGAATTTTAGAACTAAATCAGAATTACGATAGTAAAATTTAGCAAAATATTTGCGCAATTTGTAATAACGGTCGTCTTGCTGAGGAAGTTTATTTGTAATATATTGATTGCGTACATTGAAATCCTTAACATGACTACACGCTCTAGCAAATCGAATTAATTGAGAAATATATACCCCATTAGATGTAGCCTGAGATACTTTGATGGTCCTTGAGGACCAACGACTTACTTGAATTACGATATAACAATATTAAGCCCCATCCCCGGGTCTTCTCTCTTTAAGATTTCATTTAACTTTCAAACTGGTTAAATTTCATGTTTTGTACAGCGCAATGTGTAATCCCATTTTAAGAAACAATTAAAGTAGAAAATAGCATGATTAAGTTATTGAATGGGTGAAATCCTACTAAAGCCTCTGCAAGACTTCTCATAGAGATTCACCAAAGGACAGCTCTAGGCCTAAAAAGATATGTTCGAACTATCGCTTAAAACTGGTAAAGTCCCGGTAGATGGAAGAATGCAGTCTCTATGATCCAGTATACAAGGAATGCCAAAAGTCCGAGGCTGGTAACAATAGGCCTATATCCTTAACATACATTGCCGAACATATTTTAGTTTCTAACTTCACGTCCTACTTTGACAGAAATGATCTCTTCAGTCATAACCAATATTGTTTCAGTTCAGGGCTTATCTGTGAAACAAAACATAACTTTTACACAAGTGGTCTTCGAGAATCTAAAGAATGGCCAGCTGACAATCATGGTAATGCACTTTGCTAACGCTTTCGACAAGGTTGACCACCATATAATTATACATAAAATCCACTGGGTGTCCATCCATTAGCATCACAGAGCACTAAGTCATTACTCAAAGACATATCCCAATGTGTCGTTGTTGACAGCTGTCCCTCATGCACTTTACCTGTACTCGCTGCAGATCCTCAGGGATCACAAATAGGTCCCTGTCTCTTCTTGATTTGTCTTAACCATTTATCGGCTTCATAAAAAGTAACAGTAGATTATTATGCGGAAGTCCTGACTTGTTACACAAATTCTGCAAAATGATCTCCATTCCCTGGAAGCATAGGTAGAGGACCGCTCAATGAAGTTTAATAAAGATAAATATTGGGTGCTAGAGGTAACTTGCAATTAAAAAACAAATATTTACAATTTAACAGTTATTTCATAACATAGTTATCAAAATAATAGAATGAACATAATACACACTTTAAGTAAAGATCTCAGTTGGTCAAAGCACACAAATATCATGTTGAGTGCATGAGGGACAGCCGTCAGCAACGACACTTTAGGTTCTGTCTTTGTACACATGCATTTGAGTTTTCTCTAAATGATTTTGCACTTCTAGAACTGTTAATTAGCTTATTTAACTGCTTATTAGGTAGAGCTTTTTGAATCATAATATTGTCTATACTCATTTGTCGCCGATATATCGAGGGCTGAATGCGAAACTGTACTTTCCGCATTTTCAAAAACTTTTCAGGAGAAGGGAAAATGAAACAACCTCATTTCATTAAAACATAAAATGTGATAACTCTTTTCAGCAGAATTTATAATAAGATATGAGTAGTCTTTGTGAATTTTTTCCTCTAGAATTATATATATTTAAGAAAATGTCACATAGAACAGTTTCTCGCTCAAAACGTGGACAAAATTGCACTAAACTTTAATTGCGAAACTGTCCTATGTCATTTTAACATTAATATAAAACAACTTTTATTCTTACTCAATATTTATTCTAGGTGGTGTTTGAGCTGTCTGAATGTAATTAAAAAAGCATTTTTTAACTGTCACTTGGGACAGTTTCGCACCGAATGTTTGGTCAAAATGCATTTTTGTAGTAATTAAGAACTGTACTAAAAGAAATGCTTTTACGTAGATCAGCAAGTAAATTACATTGTTTCTTTTACATTTTGTACAGTGTTTAATCCTTAATCTCAGACTTTTTTAATTACCAAGCATATTAATTTTTAGTGAATCCGTTATACAGCTACAGGGGTTTTCTCTTGTTTTTTTTTTTTACTGGATACAATTTATATTTCAACTCAACTGGCTAAGTACTTATAACCACTATCACTTGAGAGCACACTGAAGTAACACTAAAATAAACAACATAAAATTTTATTTTTAAGGCACTTAATGCAAGCTGGTTCCCAACATTCCTGGTCACCAAGTAACTTAGTCTTTTAAGCAGTTTTAAACCAAAATTGGTAGAATTAGCAGATTTCCTCTTGTTTGTTCTCTGGGTACAATTTATATTTCAACTCAACTGGCTAAGTACTTATAGCCACTAACACTTGAGAGCACACTGAAGTAACACTAAAATAAACAACATAAAATTTTATTTTTAAGACACTAACGCAAGCTGGTTCCCCAATATTCCTGGTCACCAAGTAACTTCTTCTTTTAAGCAGTTTTAAAGCAGAATTGGTACAATTAGCATACTTCTCATAGATTTTATGCTGAAATTATCATTATATTTTCTTATTTGTAACCTATTTACTTATGTTAACCTACACTTGTAATACAGTTGGTTAAATACGCTCATCAGAGCTTATGTTACTTGTAATTGTCTTGCCGACTCAAAATAAATTTTGTCTTGTCTTTGTCTTGTTTTTCTGTTGGGGACAACAACACAGGATTCAAACACTTTACTTCCTGACAAAATGGAAATAATGAAAAATATATTTTATTGCGACAATAACAGTAACACTGTACACCTTATTATCTATTTAGTGTTCATTCGTTATGATTTATGGAAAATGAAACACCGACGGGAGCGTAGCGACTGGAGTGTTTCTATTTTCTACAAAACTTGATCAAATGAACACTAATATACTTAATTTGCGATCCAATGAAAACGCCGTATTTCTCATACGGTCAGTCGCATGCACTGCAACAGACATAGTAAGTCTTGTGGAGTGATTTAAGCGTTCTATGAAAAATAGTAAACATTTTGTCGTTTTATGGAAATTAACTTAATGTTGGTAGGGTCAGATATCATAGGTAAACACGTCTCAGCCGACCCACAAGATTCACACAGGACAGTTGTCACTTGCATAGTCATATTTGAAGAAGTATTTGTTGGAACTCTCTGAAGCTACAAAAAATGTCCTTACCGAACTAATGTAATTTTTTTCCGATTTTCATCCATTGATACCTATATCTTTTGTGCTTGCTGTATCCCCCATAGATACTTTCTTGATATTATCCTCCCTGTTCATTGGACCCCCATAGACCTTCCATTGATACCTATATTTTCTGTTTTGGTTTGGCCCTCTTTAGACCCACCATTGATACCTTTATCGTTTGTGCTTCCTGGATTCCCCATAGATACTTTATTGATACCTATATCCCCTGCTCATTGCATCCCCCATAGACACTCCAATAATACCTGTATTTACTGTGTTGGCTGGACACCCACACACACCCTTAGACCTACCATGGATACCTATACGCCCCTGTTCACTGGATCCCTCATAGTTACTTTACCGATACCTTTATCCTCCCTGTTCAATGGATCACCATAGACATTTCAATGATAATAATTTTGATTTTGTTCAGTACAAGTTTTACGTTTTCTAGAGAAATGTAACTTCAAAAATGTATCTTTGTCATTATCATTCACAGGAAAAAGGCTTGCACACAAACGCATAAGGAAATTTTAAAGATTGTTTAAACTACTATATCCTTTTAAGACAGCTTGGTCATCAGGTCATGGCATGCCGCAATAATTACGACTATGTGGGTCAAATACATAAAAACAATCATTTTTTTTCATATTGCAAATGTGTAGCAGTTTACTGTAAGGAAGCAGTGATTCATATCCTAAGAGCATCAATCAGACTGTAAAATGGGGAGTCTGTTTCTTTGTCTGTAAAGAGTGCCGCAGTATGTTCTTTAAATGTTTAATTTGAAGCTATTGATTCTTTTTGGAATTTCACAATAAGACATTTTGTCACACCTACTGAACAAAACAATCTCCTTGCATTAAAATAATGTCTTAATCACATCTCTGCCAAAACTTTGGTCTTTTTCCATGGCTAACAACATTGCACAAACATTGTTTGCTGTACACTGTTTACCAGCATATGAGAACTGACTGACCCTTTGATGTGATGTTGCTAGAAGTTCTGTGAAAGCTTGGTGAAAATCGCAGGAGAAATGTAGGAGGAGTTGCGCGCAGAAGCGTATTTCCAATATATATCAAGATTACAATAATTCTGTAAAAGTTTGGCGGAAATCGCGTAAGAAATGTAGAAAGAGTTGCACACAGAAGAGTATTTTTTCCTATATATTAATGAGTAAAATTGAACAAAAGGCAATATTTCCACCAAAAATAGACAAATCGCAATAGCTTGACAATATGCACTGCGGCACTTACTAACAGTAGTTCTGTGAAAGTTTGGCGAAAATTGCATGAGAAATGTAGGAGTAGTTGCGCACAGAAGAGTGTGACGCATGGACGCACGCGCACGGACGGACGCACAGAAAGACACCTACCATTACTCTATACCCTTCGCAGAAACTTCGGCTGGGGATAGAATAAAAGACTTATTCTGTGAAAAAGAAATTAAATGGTAAAGTGGGTTCAGTCTGCTCTCGAATTAATGACTCCAAAGGTATTAAAAGTATTACCCTGTCCGTATAAAGGCCCATCTAGACGGTACTCCTTGCTGTATAAACTTTGATCTGTACATCAAAGTTTACCGTGTAGATGGGATCTACTACACTCAGCAAGATTTTAGGATAGAGCATGTTCTATTTCTGTAAACCTTGGCTGTGCCGATTATGTTTATTTTTCCAGTTACATCGAATTAAAGTGTTGTTTTAATGACATTGCAGAAGTATTGAGAACATGAAAGTGTACAATTTATGAATTTATTTGTGATTATATACAAAAATGTCGGCTAGTTGGAGCATCGCAGACACAGAAAAATATTATCATAGGGAAGAAGAATTGTGGGATATAAGAAATCCTAATTATTCAAAGAAAGACTGCAGAAAAAGAGCACTTTTGATAAGGGGTGTGACTAATTCCAACAGTTTAAGAAATGAAGGTCTGACCATGCGTATAAAGTTCATGTAACAGTGCATTATATGCACCAAATTTATCCCTCATGGCTATCCATGACCTCACACATTGTCTTCCTATCAAATTATCCCTTCTAATTTGCTTAACAGTAACACAACTTATTACTAAACAAACACACAACAGAAGGTCATCTACAAGCGTTTCCATTGTTTAGAAGGAAAGTTGGCGGGAAAATAAATAAAGGATAATGGGTTGCATAAACCATGATTTGCCGTGCATATTTTCAAGGTGTACTCCTTAAAAAAATGTACACCTCAGGTTTATACAGCAAGGAGTACCGTCTAGATAGGCCTTTATGTAAAACAATCGTAATCAAGACAACTCTATTTTCTCAGGCAGAACCATACCAACAGGTCAGGTCATTGGTTTCAAAATTAAATAAACAAGTGTGCAAAGTATCAAAGCAATATCTTCATGGACTCGGAAAACATTTGGCGTAGTACGCAATGCTTACGGTTATGATAGCTCCGCCATTCTATGAATAGTTGAGCTAATGATATCCAAAAAGAACAAGAAATTCTAGCAGAGTTGCCAACGTCCCCCGCCTAAGGACATATCACACACTGCGAACAAGTTTATTATTTGAATACTAAGATGTGTGGGCCTGGGTCTTGCACTTGGTACATCAACTCATTAGGGGAACATTTGTGTCAATTTATTTCAAAATCACTTCATGGATGGAGTTGTGGATCTTACACGAAGCAGACCCTGTTAACATTTGACATCTAAGTAAGACCTTGACTTTGACGCTATGGGTCTGGGTCTTGCGCATGACACATGGTATCATTACGGGAAACATTTATGCCAAATTATTTCAAAATCCCTTCATGGAGCTAGGGGTCTGGGTCTTGCGAATGACGCATTGTCTTATTACGGGGAACATTTATGCCAAATTTATTTCAAAATCCCTTCATGAATGACAGAGTTATGGACCGGACACGAAGTGTGACGGAAGGAAGGACGGACGGACGGACGGACGGAAGAACGAAGCCCATTTTTATATTTCCATTTTTTCTTCAAAAAAGATTGGTGACAATTATTGCATGAATCATATTAGTCTCATAAATATAGCAAAATAACCTGAAATGAAATCTAATATAAATAATCTGTATCATATTAGAGGAATTTTGTTTCCGATAGGTTTTTTAAGTTTAGCGCATGTACAAATTGTAATTTACACATTTGTATTATGCTAATTTTACAAATAACTCAGTTTGTAATTACCTATTTATGGACTGTTTCATATATTATATGCTATATGCTGTAACCTACTTTTGAGAATTAAAAAAAAGTTTTACTTTAATGAAATTATTACTTCAATGAATATGACACAAGCATTACTGTATCTAGTAAAACTAATGCTTTTCTTACCTTACACTGCATTTTCTCTTTCCCTGCAAAATGCTATCAACAATTGCAAAATTGTGGCATAAAAATCAGTGTCTCAATTCTTCTTCCACTACTGGATGCACATACCATTAAACATGGTTTAAAACCCTGTAAAATATCCATTAAAATAGGAAAACCGTTAATTATTCCCATTAATTCTTGCATCACTTTATTTAACACGTTTCACAATATTAATGGGTTACATGTTAAAATACCATTTAAACACCCATTTTTGACCATGACGCATGCCATTAAAAAATTAGTTTGGTAGCTAAACATGTTGATGGCTTTGAAAAAATAGTGAATTCTGTATATTTTGAATTTAACAGGATTATTCATGGCCCTTAAATTTGATTTAATGCCCATAAAACGTTCAGGTTCTGTACGATTTCATTTAAGAGTAAACTTAACGGCCCTTAAAGCAATGTGATGCCCATTAATTCCTACATTCTGTAAAATGTGATTCGTATATTTTCCTTTTTTGGTTTTTGGCGCACTCCCATTGAGTGCTTATAATTCTAGTCCATATTGTTCTAAAATGGACTTTAATCACAATAAATACATACTATGCACACATCGTCTATAATATATCATGATGTTATATTTAGTTGCATTAAAGTTATTTCTCCTTGATGCAGTTACGTCATTTTTTTCAAATGTTTGCAAAATTGTGTTCCTACAAAAAATCGGATCTATTTCAATAAGTCGGATGAAAACATATTAATTTATTTGATAACATCAATTTATATTATTTTGGTAAAGGTAAATACGTACTGATGCATGCCACCTTTCTGGGTTTTTCTGGTTTTTTTCCTGTCCAAATAATCAGCATTTGTATAAGAAAATGGGTGGGGTAAGGAATTTAACACCAGTTTAGATTTTCAAATTTTCCAATTCTTGAGTACAAACTAAGATTTATAGAGAAGTGAACAGTACACATGATTGTGAAGATTTAGAGTCTGATTTAAATTCATTTGGGGCATGGGCAGATCAAGCACTTCTTCGTTTCAATGCATCAAAGAGTTTGGTAGGCTTGACTTGGGAGTGGGGAAGCTACTTGTGATGCAATCCCTCAAACATTTGCTCTTAGCTGTTGAAGTGCATGCACCTGAGCACAAAGTACTGAAGTAGAGCTAAATTGTGATTGCCTATTGTGCGCTGACATTGTCATCAACAGTTGCTTTTTGAATACACCTGATGCGTAATGCCTGTACCAATAAAAACGTGGTCAGAATGTTTGTCAATATTATAATGTTGAATAATTAAAACTACCTACAAGGTCACTTGATCTATTAAACCGGTACCTGTAAACCCTTCTCAGTACAATACAATACAATACAATACAATATCCATTTATTTTCTCATTTCATATGAACATATGACAGAATAAGGATACAATATGACAAATGTTTGTAAGAGGCTGTTACATGTGTTTACATTACAAAATATTGAGAGAAAAAAGAAGAAACAAATGTTCTTCTGGCATTTTACAAAACAGTGCATATGTATAAATACTATTACATGTGTAGTAATACGTAATTTAAATCAATACAGCAAATATCAATATGAAGTTGTTTATCTTAAGATGTCTAATTCTGATAGCAAATTTTCATGGCCCTTAATTTGATATACCATTAAAATATCACGAACCCAAAATTAAAATTGAATCTGACATATTAAATGAGACCATTAAACATTTTTTAATAATTAACGGCCATTAACAGTGTATTAAAAAAAGTTAATGACCCTATTAGTTCTTACTAATAAATATGGAATTAAGGGGTACTTTTTAATGGTACATTAATCTTATGCCAATTAAAATTTTTCATGGAGTTTTAAGGAGCCTGTTAACTTATTTTAATGGTTTATTTTAAGCAGCCTTTCCTGGCCATCAAAGTCATTTTAACAAGATATATTTTACCAGGGTTTTAATATACCTATTTCATGGCTTTTTAATGTATGGCATTAAAACTATGGTCATGAAAATCCCATTAAATAGTAAGAAGGGTGAATTTTAATGGTGACCTGTTGAAACTCTGTTAAAAACGTTTGAAACAATTAAGGCCAATTTCGTTACCTTTCTAATGGCATGTGCATCCAGTAGTGTTCTTGTTATTGTTGTTATTTTAGTGTATAATTACATTCTTCCTTCCATTGGCCATTTCAAAGAAAAATGCAATGGCCTCGTCATTATTATCTATTATGACATCACAGTTTTCACAGATGGAACATTTGGACAATATAACTTCATAATTAAACAGGAAATGAAAATCATATTTATGCAGAATGTGTGTCTATACATACCATGTTTAATCATGCAAAAACAGTTATTTTCTGAAGAAACGTATCACTCAGAACAGTTTCGCATTCAGTCTTCTATATACATGTACGCGTTTAGGTTTTCCTCACTTCCGGAGCACCTAAAGCGCGAAGATATTTATACTTGAAATAGCTCTCTACATACGTTATCAAAACATTGTAGTCGAGACACTGTTTTCTTTTCCGAATTATTGTTAGGTAGCATTTTCCGCTTGAATACAAAAAATTATTAAATTAAAAACAATGTCATAAAAACTTTTCGAAGCGTCTGCAGTTTCGAAGTAAATTTATTGAGTAAAGATGCAGTCTACGCCATATCAAGGGTTTCACGATATTTATAAATATAAGATATCTATCTTCATTAAATATTTACCTATCTCTACGGACTCGCTCGATCTTTGTGTATTTTTACAGTTCTCACATCAAGGTTAAATGGCAAGTGGGATAATTTGGTTTTACTATCTACACTGAAATATTTTATAAGAGCTCTTATACTCTCAGAATATAACATATAATCAATAACACTACAATCGTGGGGACTTACATAATTATGTGACATCATCTTTACCTTTGTCACCACATAACTGGCAGTTTGCGATCAGAATAATATAAGACTTACAAAATTGTAATAAATCTTGACCAAACTATTAACTTTACTCTTGGCGGCGGTATTAATTAATCATCATAAAAAATTTCATGAAAAGACAAACGCTGTTATCAGCAGTGCATGATTTAAACTGGCATTAGAATTAAATTTGTTTTAAATAAAAACAAATATGAGAGATTAATTTTAGATATTAATCTAGTTTATTATGGTGTAAATTTCTTGCTTATCTTGGGTTAGATATCTACCGGAAATTAGCGTTGCAAGACGCCACGTAGAGTAACCATGGTAATTCTCGCGAGATCGTTCGTAACTTCGCCGAGTATAAAAGTCACGTGACCGCCACGTTCTATCTTTCAGTCCGCAAATTCAGCGTCGTACAACATTTAAAAAATCAGAGTAAATTAAGTCAGCAATTTTAGCATGCCAGGTCGTGGAAGGGGCGTGAAGAGAAGGCACACAGATAAACGTGGCCCGACAACAAGGGCAGCCGAGGCTAAACGAGCAAGGCCGGCAATTGACGACGGCACATGTCCGGACAGAGGTAGGCAAAATACACCAATTATTGATTTTGAACAGATAATTCGAGATTCTGAGGTTGTACATGGCATTCAAAGTAGAGAAACTCAAACTTCCAATAACGATTTTGAGTCTAATAATTTATTTTCAAGTAGTAATAATCCTGACTCAGAACAAAACAACACTCAAGGTGAATGTCCGGCATTGACCGCGCAAAACGCGGACGTTGTAAATCAAAATGATGGCTCAAATTGTTATGCTAACGCTACCGACAATTATACAATGTTAGGTAGTAATGAACCGTTAGTGCATTTTAACAATTCATTGAATTATGCAAATTCGTTTCCTCAAAATTATGACATGACACGCTTAACGCAAGATGATATCGCTATTCATGTTCCCTCAAGCATAAAGCAGAAAATATGCGGGGGTGAATATATCAACATGGCATTACTTCTTAAGGGTGCGGTGGAACTTTCAGATTTTGCCTCGGGAAGTACTTTGCAGTTTTCTCATGATGGTACAATTACTTGTCGGCCTAAAGAGTGTAAAGATGACATCGGAAATATTGAACGCTGGTCCGATGCTTTTATCATTTTTATGTCCGTCTATCTAACGGCATACCCAAACAAAGTTCACGAAATCCTTCATTATTTCTATGTAATACGGGAATGCGCATCTCGTCATCGGGAAAAATTTTGGAAAATGTATGACGAGCAATTCCGTCTGCGTCAAGCTAGCATGCCTTCGTCATGGGCTATCATTAATCATGAATTATGGTCGCGGTTAATGCGTCCATATACGAGCCTACAAGGCAAAGCCAGATAAATCAAAAGCCAGCAGACATATGTATTCCTTTTAATAAAGGCACGTGTAACTTGTCATACTGCAAGTTTCGGCACGCGTGTTATCATTGTGGCCGTTCACATAGCTTGATGAATTGTTTTACCTGTACAAAACATAACAATGGAGAGACGTTCTCATTGCCAGAAAACACAGGGGGTAAATTTCAACAAATTGATCGCAAAAACTTTTTTCGAGGGCGTGGATCCTGGCGTGGTCGTGGATTCAACCAGTATCGGGGCTCAAGGGGTTCAAACAGAAAGTAATAACTTACCTGGCCATGATGTCCATTTTAAAGTAGCACATTCATAAATATCCAGTCTTTAGAAATTTGGCTTAGTAAGTACAAGTCGCATGATGCAAATATTTTATTAAACGGTTTTAAGCACAGTTTCAGATTGAACTATTCGGGCCCGCGTCAACTCGTGTATCAAAAAACTGAAGTCCGTAAAACAACAGCCTGAATTAGCACAACAACAATACTAAAAGAGGTAGACCAGGCCGAGTTGCCGGTCCATTTACCGTTAGCCCATTTAAAAACATGCAGATTTCACCAATTGGCTTGGTTCCAAAGAAAGGTCCGGGCGAATACAGGCTTATACATCACCTGTCATATCCTGAGGGATTATCAATCAATGAATTTATAGATCCGAAAATATGCTCTGTTAAATACACAGAATTCGACGAAGCGATTCGTATTATACAAGACCTGGGTAGAAACTGTTATTTATTTAAAATGGACGTAAAAAGTGCATTTCGATTACTTCCGATTTATCCCGACGATTTCGAACTTTTAGGATTTTCTTGCATGGAAAAAATTTATTTTGATAAGTGTTTACCATTTGGCTGTAGCATTTCGCCTAGTTTGTTTGAGAAATTTTCTACTTTTCTAGCATTTTGCATTAAATCAAAAATGAATTCAGGACGTCTTATACATTACCTTGATGACTTCCTTGGCGGGGAGAAAGGGTACGAGTCTTGTAAAAGCCTAATGCTATTATTCGAAACAATCATGAAAGAGCTAGGCGTTCCATTGGCAGACGAAAAAACGGAAGGTCCCTTAAAGGTCATTGTTTTCTTGGGCTTAGAACCTGATTCGGATAAAATGGAGATCCGAATACCGATCGTAAAAATTGATGAAGTCATTCAAAAAATTGAATTCATTTTGTCAAAGAATTCCGTTACTCTTAGAGAAATGCAGTCGCTTATAGGATCATTAAATTTTTGCTGTCGCGCGATAGTTGTTGGAAGACCATTTTGCCGACTTCTTATTAATTCAACTTGTGGCGTTAAGCGCCCATTCCATCATGTCCGACTGAACAAGGGAATAAAATTAGATCTGGAAATGTGGCTTAGATTTTTTAGAAACTGTAACGGAATTTCAGTCTTTCATGATCGGTTTTGGTTATCCAACGATGACGAACAGTTGTACACAGACAGCTCTGGGGGCATTGGTTTTGGTATCTGGTTTAAGGGACATTGGTGTCACGCAAGATGGCCTGTTGCATGGCACAGTAATGGTTTAACAAGGGACATAACCGTATTAGAGCTTTTCCCAATTGTTACAGCTATCTGTATTTGGGGCGGGCAGCTACGAAATAAGATGATACGGTTTCACTGTGATAACCAGGCCGTAGTATATATATTGAACACGATGTCTTCCAAGTCCTCACAGGTTATGTCATTAATTAAGGTACTTACGTTACTGTGTCTGCGCTTTAATTGTTTGTTGAGAGCTTCTCATATAGCCGGGGCAAAAAAAAAAATGAAATAAGTGAGGCATTATCTCGTTTTCAGCTCACCCGGTTCAAAACAAATCAACGTGATCGTCCAATAATTCTGAAAATACCATGTGAGGAAAACAAAGCTATCTGCCCAGTAGGCACATTGAAGGAATATATGCTGGTGAGACCGAGTCAGACTGGTCCTTTGTTTATTCACAAAAATAGCCAACCGGTAACAAGATATCAATTTTCAGCTATCCTTAAGAAATGCATAGACAGGTCTAAGTTTAAGTCGCCAAACTTCAAAACGCATAGCTTTCGTATTGGTAGAGCGTCCCATTTAGCGTCAAAGGGGGTTCCGGAATGTTCCATCATGAAATTAGTAAGGTGGCACTCCAATGCCTATATTTCATATATAAGAACATAATTCAATAGTACTTCAAAGGGAGAAAGTTGTTCAGTTTTTTGTTTGTTCTGAAGATGAGAGTATATACCGGATATTTTCCTGGACCGATGATGTTCTATATAATGAAATAGTGTAAAGCCACTCGCTTTTATTTATCAGACTGGATGCGATGCTTGTTTGAAACATTATTTTACTGTAGATCGATAGTAAGTTTACAGTTATAAATTTACATAACCTAGGTTAGGTACGTCATAGTTTCATCAATTTCATAGTAAGTTATTAATTATATATGCAATTTTACAGACATTTGGGTCATTGGGGACTCGATACCTCATTGGGCATTATTAAATTAAAATTATGCAGGACTCCTTTGATTATATAAAGAGGGCGTTTTCAAACGCAGTAACGATCTGGGTTGACATAATTCAGAGATTAAATTGAGTTGTTCCAGACAATGAAATTAAGAGTATAGAAACTAAAAGAAAACGAGTAAACCAGCTAGGTAGGAAACTGTCCGTAAAAAATCTCAGAGTCGATATAGATGTGAAAACTAAAGGCTTTTTTCCGTATATTCGGTATTCATTTGTCTGACGTAGGGTAAGGCTCTTCAGGGATGTCTTGAGACATACAACGCGTAAGAATTTTGGGGGAAATAAAGGTTTATTTCGTGGCGGAAAATTCTTTCGCTGGGACGCGATCGGGGGCATATTATATCTATCGCTAATTTAATAGCAATCTTTTTGCATCCCCGTGGGTGTCTCGGCCTACCACAGTAGTTAATTTAGGAGGCTGAAAGCCCATGTGGTCTAAATTACAGTCGTTGTGACTACAGTTTTTTGTGAGCTTGTAGGAACTTGCCAGAGAGCGAAAAGGGCTAGGCGTTCTTACAATGACTCCCTCTTTTGCATAGGTTTGTTTTCTCGAATGTAAGCATTGTTGTGCTAATGGTTATTGGTACAAATAGGGTACCTGGCTATTTGGTTTATCGGTTTAATATGGTACAACGGTGTACCATTATTTGGTACAAATAGGGTACCTGGCTATACGATTTACCGGTTTAATATGGTACAATGGTGTACTATTATATTTGGTACAAATAGGGTACCTGGCGATTTGGCTTATCGGTTTAACATGGTACAACGGTGTACAATTATTTGGTACAAATAAGGTACCGGGTTATATGGTTTACCGGTTTAATATGGTACAAGGGTATACTAATATTTGGTACAAATAGGGTACTTGGTAACCGTATATGGTTTATGGTTTAATATGGTACAAGGGTACTATTATTAGGTACAGATAGGGTACCTGGTAACCGTATATGGTTTATTTGGATACATTATGGTACTAAGGAGTGCCATTGGTTTAAAGGTACTAAAGGGGTACCTTGGTATACTGGATATTTGTTTACAGCGCAATAAGGTTAGGAAAATAAGTTTTAAAAATATGCCCTCGGTCGCTTCCCAGCGCGAGACTTCACGGCTCTAGCAAAAGCTGACATGACCAAGTATGCTCCATATCTCTTTAATCTTTATAAAAAATTGAAAACAATATATTATGTTTCTAAGATGCTAATTATTTGAAGCTTTGTGAAAACTTTTACAAATTTATAATAAGTAAAGGATTGAAAAATCGGTATGTTGTTGTTTTTGAAATTTCATCCTAGAATAATGACAGGAAATATTAAATTTGTTTGCTTTTTTTCCTTGGTGAGCGTTTTATGCATACCGACACGGTGTTTGATCATATGACGACTTTAAAGATTATAGCGGGGTGGAGGAAAACCGGAGGTGCCACTCAGAACATTATTTTAAAGTTATTATTTTGGCTATTACCTTTCGATGGATAGCGCCGTCACATGACAGAATTCAACATCTCAACGAGGTTCGAATCTATAGAGGCAAGAGAGTCAAATTAGCCACTGTAGCTCTAGCTGCAGGCCAAATAATGCACACAAATGTAACCATAGACAGCATATATTAAGCTTTTCAGATATTTTTCATTATAATTGACAGACATTTTGGTGAGCCATAAGACAGTTAATAAAGGTTACCGATTGCCAACCTACCTTGTGCCTGGAATCAACAAAAAGTGTAGGTGTCTTGTAAGACATGATTTGCCCTTTCAGTATAGATGACCCCAGGATAAGCGAAATATTTATACAAGTGCGCCTATTATTTTACATTTCGAACACTTAGCTAGGGCAGTAACACTACCAAGACAGAGAAAGGGCGGTATTCAAAATATACTACAGAAATAATTGAATCTTCATTATGGTGCATTCAATATGTATTTTCCCGTTTGTACATGGAACACGTTTAATACAACTTCCAAGTGTAAATAAAATACTTGCAAAAGTTACGATCTTATGTATTGTACAAGTTAGCAAATCAGTAAAAAAAGTTCGGCTAATTGGTTTTTTTAAATTAAAACATCGCAACTATTATGTTTCCATGTACATGTATATCTAAATGTGTAAAAAAGAGACATGATAAGGCTCGTGCAAACAAGCTCTAGAAAAATTTCACTGCTGCTTTGTAGGAAGAAGATCTTGCGATAGTATTTTTACAGCTGGAAATCATTCTGGTATAATCGTAATGATTAATTAATATAAGGAAAAATCGAAAGTCTCGAAATCATGTTGTCCTTTCTTAGCTTTCCTGATTGAGGAAAAACCCAAATGACGATCCTTGTATTATTTGAGAGTGCAAGGGCCAGAAGGGTAGCGTTACATCATGAAGGAATTCTATACCTGAAGTGAGACTCATGGTCAAGCGATCTGAAGTCAGCTACTGATACACTAATTAATGAAGTTCCAGATTAGCTTGTGTACCACTGTTTTATTAAAGACAAAAAGAAATATTTGCATCAAACATTACTTTAATGACAAATTTATACATGTACATAAGAAGATTGCAAAAAAAAATAGACATAGAATAAAAGACAGAGCTATTTCACTGCGTTTATCTAATTAGTAATGACATTCATTTTCATACATACAACTGCCCTCAGTAATAGGCCATTCGTTCAAAAGAATTCAGAACTAGACTATCCTAATCATTCTTGTTTGGCAGTCTTAAGTAACACTTTTATTATTATGTTGGATGAAGAGATCTATCGAAATTATATTCTTAGCATCTCAGCAAAACATCTAATAGGCAATCGATATCTAGATTATATTTTCATATAATTAAAGTAATTATGAAAGCGATCACATTTTGAGATACAGATGTTGTAAATTATACTCCATAATGGAAAAAAAATTCCAATAATGCTATGAATAACTTTACCTTATTTACGTTCTGTACCCATTTCTTTCTTTTTATAAAAAACCCACACATTTCTCTCGAATTTACAAACGTTCGAATTTGTTATAAAAGGCAAGCAATTCATGACGAAAACAAATATACATCTTTATCCCTAGCTGGTAACTATCAGACAGACAGACAGCCAGACAGACAGCCAGAACCTCAATGCATGTTAATTGTTTAGCTTTTTAAATATGGTAAGTGTTCATTAAATGAATCAAATGATATTACAGCTACATTATTCGCTTTCGTTACGAACATATTTCCCTCAACGTTTAAAAAATCCTAAATGTATCTATTAGCAATACGAAATTCATTGCGAAAATTCAAAAAGGTGTGTCTGTATACTAGTAGCTTGTTTCGGATAAATAGTTAGATGCAAAAAAAAGTCAGTGAATGTAGCTCTATATCGTATGGGTGATTATATAATATGGACAAATAATATAAAACAAAATCATTGTTCTGAATTATTACAAGAAACAGACGTCTCTTGTAAATCTACAATGTGTTGCGTACTTTCAGAAGATACTTTTCAGAGTATCTAAAATTGAATATAACGACCTTTATTGCTTCTTAACAATACAACACAATACATATAATGTAGTTTATAATGTTTAATTATCATAACACTTTGTTTGTCTCGGCAACGTTGAAATAAGCTTTCAAATATTTAAAACTTTCTGATTTTCTAACATTTATCTTGTGATCTGAATAAGTCTTAAATGTAGAGGATATACTCTCATAATAACATTGCAACATTTGACGCATGTATGCAATCGGCGCCTATTTTCCAATAAGAGCTTGATTCTCGTGGGATATACAAGATTGTGCGCATCCTGGAGAAAAGTCTTTTGTTTCACAAAACGTGGCATTGCAGTGGATGTTGAGACCTTCTCTGTTTGAGAAATACACAAAATCTTGGAACACGAATCTCGTCTCGTGTGTTGACTGGGACATAATATGAGTATTATTGTCTACTTCGCATCTGAAATTAAAAGAAGAAATATTTTTGTCCATATCCGTTTTAGGCAATGCATTAAGTGTATGTCAAAAAATTTCAAATGACTTTACTTAAAGATATCCAATGGTCATCTTTTACAAACTATTATGTCCTTAGATATTTACTTCAAATGTATAAAATCCTCATCAAATGTATTTACCTTTACTAAATATATTGATTAAGTTTGCATATATAACTAACTCATAATTAAAATGTCATGAAGTAGCAGTTGATTATTTATTAGTTTAGTACACATTTATACTATGTTTATTTTTAAACTTAATGCATACTAATGTTAATACACCTAAACTTGTTAATTTAATGTTTTCATAAACTATATGACGTAATTGTTCATTTTTTAGATATGGAATTTAGATAAGGAATTTAGATCTAATATACCTTCAATGAAGTAGTTATTTCACGATTTCTCTTTTGTCTTATATTTACTTAAGAACAACAACAGTAACTGTTACTGTTGATACAATAATAAGATAACGCAACTTTTCATTTAAATTTATAGTTTTACAGTGGTATTCATTTTATGTTCAGAGCATAACACGTTTGAATGTAAAGATTAATATTATATCAATAAATAAAATTTTGTTTAGTAATACCCATCCTTGATTATGTAGTACACCATATTTGCTGCAGCCTCCGTCGGTTTCGTGTAACACGTATGCAGCCTCATTTTAATATTCCAGTCGGTTGCCGTTGTGAAAACCTTGACATAGACGTCATCACCCACATTCGTTTGTACAGGATTTCCAGGAAGCTGATTCATAAAGCTCGGATCTTTGAAAAATGTCAAGTTTATACTGTAATGACCAGATACTACAGAATGGTGTGATTCGACGTTGTGATGCACGTGCGATGACGTAGCCTCATTACGACTGATGTCACACTCAACACCGTATTTCCATTTGTACTGTCGTATGATGAATGGATGTATGGGGTCGGAGATTGCATAGAATGATTCATTTTCGTATAATATCGTGTTGCCTGATATCTGTAATCAATAAAATATAAAGGATGAAGATGATACATGCATATCTGAAAGGGCAGTGAATGTTGATAGCATACACTAACTTATAAGTGGCGAGGTAAACAACTGAAACCATGTATACAAAGTTTAAATATAAAAACGGAATCGTACCGTCATCTTAATAGCTATTGTTCAGACGTTAGTCTGACAGTCTCCAATAAAATTAACATATCTGATATGACAACGTGAAATATGCAGCTATCAAACGTTTCAACCTCGAATGAATCTGCTGTTTGCATTATGAATAAGAATGTAAGCATTGTTCTGTTTCCAATACGTTATTAACAATATTCTTGAATTATTTTTCGAGATAACCGGATACCAGATTCACCAATGTAAATGATTTTATCCAAAGATAATTATTTTATGGTAAACATGCACACATACTTAGATGCACAGTTTCATTTTGGACAGTGAATTAGGTTGTAATTTGTCGGATTAAAATCTAGAAATTACATTTGTTAATTTATTCGCTTCCATAGTTACCTAGCAATTTGTAATACGCTGAACGTTATGAACACATACACTTTAGCGTACTGGGAATTATTTAAATAAAAAGACAACTTTAGACAAATTACGCACAATTTCTAACTTTGAACTTTGAAATCATACATGTCTGAAAATGAATGGGATTATTTTAGAGAAAGTCATGCCATGAATACTCTTAAGATATGCATGGAGGGTTGATGCTCCATGCTAATAAGCGAATGCTAAATGTGAATAATTATTTTAAAACAAAACGCTAATTACTAAATGCTAGATATCAATTGCTATATGCCAATTACTTAATGCTAAATGCCAAATGCTAAATTTTAAACAGATTATGCTTATTATTGAATGTTAAATTCTTTTACACCATGAGTTAATTAACCATTTCTCTAAAAATAGCTTATTGTTTAATGATAAAAGCTAATCGTCTAATTCTTTAACTATATGAATTGATTGTTTCTATCTCTTAACCTAATGAAGGTAACTTTTAATTTTTTAAGACATTTAACATTCTACCAGTCTGACTTGGAACAGTAACATGATCTTTCGGCTATATGTACATTGTACCGAAACTGTTCATCCTTAAAATGTTTAGACAAAAAAGTTTTCAATAGAGATAAAGTTATGTATCAAAGTCAGTGACTATTTAAAAGATTCATTCACACACTGATATATTTAGCTCTTTTTGTTTTTAATTATCACTTAGCAATTAGAATTTGACGTCAAATAACAAGAAGAATTAGTCTTTTGGCAATTACCTTTTGACAGTCCATATTTGACATTAGACATTTAGCTAAAAGCATTGTTTTTAAATATTTGTCATTTAGCATTTAATTTAAGCAAGTAGCATGGCGTTACGTAGAAAACATTTCTCTTGAAACTGCCGGACAATGGTAAGGGCACAAGAAGAGTGATTTTACAAAGCCATAAGATGATATAGAAATGATTGATTTTATGTGTATCTTATATTAAGTTTAAAACGATACAAAGTGATATTAAGTAAAATAATTTAAAATTCCAGCAATTCCTGCCAACTTTTCGAAGCGAATAACGAAATTAACACTTAAAGCTCGAACGCAAACACAATACGTGTAAATATATCTGCATCGACCCTGAAACTGTTGAGTACATATCAAGAATGATCAGAAAAGTTATTTTGACAATTGGAGTCAACTGATCTGTTCTGTGTATCAGGTGAAAATTAGTATCTTACAAATTTTGTGTCGGTTTGCGTATTTCATTTTCGTTGGGTGTTTCTATAACTGTGCGTTTCTTCTTAATGAAAGTGTAAGCAAGTTAGCGAAGATAATTATAGTGCTATTTTAATACAATTCTATGTCTAACTGGAATTACTAAGAGTCAAATTTCGTGTGTGTTTTAAAGCGTGTCAGTGTAGGTCTAGTATTATTTAGTACAGTATTTATTATACTGATTTAAGAAATCATTTGTTATACTGGCCGTTCCACGACAAACCCTGTGATATGATATAAATATTGCATAATAATAGTAATAATAAATACTGGAAATCATTGTTTTTCTTATGTTCATGCAGAAACTAGAAACAAGTTTATTGTAATACAGTAAGAAAAATCAAATTTTGCCATTTTTTACCAATAAATGTTATTTTTGTTGTCACGGCAACGGAAATTCCAAAGCACCCATACATCATGAACATATAGATGTGTGTAGATAAAATGCCCGTGACAACACCCAAAATATACGGGTAAGTTACTTTCAATAAAATTATTTTAAACTGTTCCTAAATATTCAAACGTATGATGTTTAGTAATTGATATGCAAAATTTGCTGCATTTATGACTTGAAAAAATTACGCTATGTCCGGCGACGTCACACTGTTTTCATGACGCTCTTAACGTCACGTCTAAGAATGCCCTAGGTGACATACCTAAAACTTTTGAAATAGAGAAGATAATGACTTCAAAATTTCAGATTTAAAAGTAAAAAGAATGTTCTTTATTTAAAATTTGTTATCTCAATTTTTATATTTCGCCACTATTACAGGTTTTCTCATAGAGTGAGAAAGAAAAATGTCGGTTATTTATTTATATCTCAATTTTTATATTTCGCCACTATTACAGGTTTTCTCATGGAGTGAGAAAGAAAAATGTCGGTTATTTTATATCAACTCCGGTAATATTCCTTCAACGAATATTGCGTTTCCAAATATAAAGATACACACCCGTTCGGCTGTAAGGCAGTCTCTCAATCCCTGAAGAAATACTAAATGATCTCCAACCAGTTTCCCTCGACAAGTGTTGTCACCAAAATAAATTTGGTTGGCTTTTATCTCCGGATATAGCTGTCTAACTTTCGACATGTCCAGGGTTATATTCCACCCTGAACTTGTGCATCTTGGATGGATGGCATCTTCCAGTCGAATTTCTTAATGAAAAATAAAGGAACGTTAAACTTTCTATAACAATACGCATTAATAACACGTCTGAAATGCACATTAAGAACACGTTTGAAATAAGAACCCAGCTTGTTTACAGTGACAGATGTTCTTCAACATATCTTGTCAGCAAATTGATGACATATTATTTCGAGTCGGCTATATTTAATGATGATAATCTGATTGAAGAGTATTTTAATATTGTACAATTAAGTTCATCAAAGGCACATCTGGCTGCGAAAATTATGCGCACAGTAATTTTCAAAACAATATACTACAGAAGTATTAACTACATGTACTTGACATTGAATTATCTGCACAAGTTGTGCTGTTTGTAAGGTTCAATATACGTGCTGCCGGTGTTGCAGACGATAGCTTAGTTGTTGTTGTAGTTGTCACATCGCATTCACAGTTATAACAGAACCAGTTAGAAGGGCAAATACAAGTATATCCACCTTCTATATTAGAAAACGTCCCATCACGCTTCCATGGGGAACTACCGCATTTATTTACATCTACCTCACATTTGTTGCCGAACCATATTATGTCAATTAAAATTAAAAAGTACGTAATTAATACAAACCAAAGCCGGTCACTGTAGTAACTCTCAGTCTGGTGCTGCTTGTTTGTGTCCATGTGGTAGCTGCAGGTGTTGTACTTCTTGTTTGTGTCGATGTGCAGGTGTAACTGCCGTCTGTGTTAGAACAGTTTCCGTCATTCTTGCAAGGAGAACTACTGCATTCATCTACATCGTTCTCACAGTTGTTGCCGGACCAGTTTGGAGGGCAGATGCAGGTATATCCGCCGTCAACGTTATAGCACGTTGAATTATGTTTGCAGAGTGAATTATTGCATTCGTTTACATCAACAGTGCAGTTCTGTCCTTTCCATTCTACAGGGCAATGACACGTATAATTTCCTTCCACGTTGATGCATGAGCCTTTATTCTGACACGGTTGAAACGTATCACATTCATCGACATCAACAGAACAGTTTTGTCCTGTCCATTCTACAGGGCAATGACATGTATAATTTCCTACTGTGTTGATGCATGAGCCTTTATTCTGACATGGCTGAAACGTATCACATTCATCGACATCAACAGAACAGTTTTGTCCTTTCCATTCTACAGGGCAATGACATGTATAATTTCCTACTGTGTTGTAACATGAGCCCTTATTCTGGCACGGATGAAACTCATCACATTCATTGGCATCAACGGAACAGTTTTGTCCTTTCCATCCGACAGGACAATGACATGTATAATTTCCTACCGTGTTGACGCATGAGCCCTTATTCTGGCACGGATGAAACTCATCACATTCATTTGCATCAACGGAACAGTTCTGCCCTTTCCAACCTACCGTACAATGACAAATGTATCTCCCCCACGTGTTTCTGCATAAACCATTATTTTTGCATGGATGAATCACATCACACTCATTTACATCCTGAGAGCAGTTTTGACCCGTCCATCCTGTAGTACAGTGGCACGCGTATCCTCCCCCTGTGTTTATACATTTACCATTGTTCCTGCAAGGACGAAGAGTATCACATTCATTTATATCAGTCGAGCAGTTCTTTCCCGTCCATCCTGCGGAACAGTGGCACGCGTATCCTCCCACTGTGTTTATGCATTTACCATTGTTCCTGCAAGGACGAAGAGTATCACATTCATTTATATCAGTCGAGCAGTTCTTTCCCGTCCATCCTGCGGAACAGTGGCACGCGTATCCTCCCACTGTGTTTATACATTTACCATTGTTCCTGCAAGGACGAAGAGTATCACATTCATTTATATCAGTCGAGCAGTTCTTTCCCGTCCATCCTGCGGAACAGTGGCACGCGTATCCTCCCACTGTGTTTATACATTTACCATTGTTCCTGCAAGGACGAAGAGTATCACATTCATTTATATCAGCCGAGCAGTTCATTCCCGTCCATCCTGCGGAACAGTGGCACGCGTATCCTCCCACTGTGTTTATACATTTACCATTGTTCCTGCAAGGACGAAGAGTATCACATTCATTTATATCAGCCGAGCAGTTCATTCCCGTCCATCCTGCGCAACAGTGGCACGCGTATCCTCCCACTGTGTTTATACATTTACCATTGTTCCTGCAAGGACGAAGAGTATCACATTCATTTATATCAGCCGAGCAGTTCATTCCCGTCCATCCTGCGGAACAGTGGCACGCGTATCCTCCCACTGTGTTTATACATTTACCATTGTTCCTGCAAGGACGAAGAGTATCACATTCATTTATATCAGCCGAGCAGTTCATTCCCGTCCATCCTGCGGAACAGTGGCACATGTACGCTCCTATTCTATTGACACAAGTTCCATTATGCAAACAATGATGGTAGTTACACTCACCTAAATCAACGCTACAGTTTGTGCCAGTCCAACCGGTGTTGCATGAACATATATAGTTACCATTTCTATTAGAACAGGCACCATGAACACAAGGATGAAGTTCTCTGCATTTATCTGTATGATGCCGACAGCGACTTTTAGGATCCCAACCCCTTAGACAATCACACCGATATCTTTTAGGATAAGGTAAATTAACACACGTTCCGTTGTTAGCGCAAGTAACCACATGGCATTCGTCAAAATCTTTTTCACAGTGTTTTCCTGTATACCCTTGATAGCAGTTACATTTATAACTTCCGATGGTATTACTACATGTTCCATTTTCACAAGGATTACTTTTACATTCATCTATATCATTTTCACAATTTCTCCCTGTCCAACCAGCGCCGCAGTTACAACTGTTACTGCCGAAGGTGTTAGAGCAATTAGTATTTTGCGAACAACATATCTGAAAATTCAGCAAATTGCTACTTTCACTTTATGTTTTATATAAAAAGAAAAAAACATCTGTCCTTTTGTATAAGCAACATTGGTGCAGAAATATCAAAGGCGTATATTTCTGCGATGTTTGCACGCTCAAAATGACGTTATTAAAACATGAGAATAAACTAAATGGCGAAGAATAAAAAAAAAAAGAATTAAAAATGGACACCAATATTTAAAAAAAATCCTAAAGTTTAACTTACTAAACACGGAATGATTTTGTAATGTTTTTTTTTTCCTGGATTTAAAGATAAACATAACCCACTTACCACCTTGGAAGCCTATTGGTAGAGCGCCCTCTTCGATCGCGGGAGGTCGTGGTTTGATCCCTGGCCGCGTCATACCAAAAACGTAAAATATGGTACTATTAAGCTTTCTCGCTTGGTCTCAGCAGTAAGAGGATAGTGCTAGGACTTGTCAGCCCGGTTTGTTTCAGTATAATGTTGCTGTGTGGGGTATCAAGTCACGAGTCTACGGCGTGATATTCCAGAGAGGTAGCACTATAATGTTGGGCATTGTGCCCATTGCTACAAGTAGACAACATCGTTTATATGACTAAAATGTTGTTGAAAAGGACGTAAAACCCGAACACACACATAACCCACTTACTTTTGAGCAATCTTCTATAAAAATGTAAATATGAGAATTGTATGCTATTTGTGTGCGCGTTAGCACGAGTAGCATTAAAAAGCATCTAATTTTTAATACATCTTTAAACATAATTGTAAAACATTTAATCATAAAATCGGCAATTTACGACACGCATACACTGTAAATGTAAATGTTAAGGAACTGAACACGCTTTGAACGCCAATTTGCAACAGATATTGAACGCGTCTTTGCGTTCAAAATCCTAATACTAGTGTTCAAATTTTTAACACTAGCTGCTCAAAGAAAGAACGCCCGGTGAACAGCCAGCTGTTCTGTTGTGGAACACCTTATGAACAGCCAGGTGTTCTTTTTTAACACCAGACATGTTCTATTTTTTAATGTTAGTGTTCAGATTGGTAACACCTACAGTTCCGTAAATGAATAGTCTGTGAACACCCAGGTGTTCTTTTGTTTAACTCCGGACGTGTTCAATTCCAATGCAACAGATATTGAACGCCTAGAACATGTTCAAAGACATGGACGTTAAGAATATGAGCATTAGTTGAACATACTGCATTCAGTTTTGAACACTGGATAAGAGACATGTTTTTCTAAGGGATATTTGTATTATACATAATAACATTTACTGCTAAAAAAAAAAACAACTTTATTTCAAAAAAACATTTTGAAGAAAAACTACCAACATCATGTGCAACTACTTAACCTGACAATTTTACAAGCTTTTTATGTACATGTATATTGTTCTTTCGTTGTATTTTAAACATACCTGAAAAAAACTGTCATAAAAACATAAAAGAAGATATTATGCTTTGAACATAATTTCCTGTAAAAGTGTTCCCTGT
>NW_026463428.1:0-10402 GCF_021730395.1 Mercenaria mercenaria
TTCTACTATATTTAGGAAGTTAAGGTGTAGGCTGACCGTGGTACCTATGACGTAAATTTAACATTGGAGAGGGAATACTTATGACAAGCTAACAAACATCTTTTCAAAACAAAAACCGCTTGAAAATACTGTTTGAAGTCAAAGTTATGTACAGAATATTTCGCCTAAAATGTCTGTATAGATGTTCCGAAATACAAAATGATACAAGAAAGGCTTCGTTATATAATTAACAATGACGAGTATAAAATATCATAATTCTAAGCTGAGGTTGAAGTTTATATACGTTTTGTTTCCATTGACATCGTAGTAACACGAAGACATTGCAATATTCATTTTATTTTCAAGGGCTATTGCATTAACTTACTTGGCGTAATTATTATGTACATTTATTTTTTCTTCTGCGTGTAATGCATTTTACATTTCAGCTGATTCATGTTTCCAATTTTACATGTTGGGGCTGTTACATGTTTTAGGTAAATTCAAATTCCTAGATACATCAACAAGCAAATTTAACTATTTTTACGTGTATACTATTTTCGTATATAAGTTGATAAAAGTATACTGTTATTATCCTGTATTATTCTAAAACAAGTATACTGTTCCTATTACTAAGTTCTTAATCACGCTTGAATAAACAATTCCCATTTAGTAATAATTTCGAGTAAGACCTTCTGCAGTTTTGTGATTTAAGACATGATATTGAAAGTGATATTTGTTTTCTCATATTAAATCCTATGATTAATAAAGAAATAAGAAAAACGCTTCTACCTATATATTTAACTTTTATATTATTTTCGTATATTAGTTGATAAAAGTATACTGTTAGTATCCTGTATTATTCAAAAAGTGGTATACTGTCCCTATTACTAATTTCTTAATCACGCTTGAATAAACAATTCCCACTTAGTAATAATTTCGCATATATATATATCTCACCAGTTAAGTATATATTACTTATCGCTTTTTAAAAATATACATGTAGAAAGTAACTGACTACATCAGCAGTCTAGCCTGACTTTCGATTGTACAGTTTGACTGCTTTCACAGTTGGTCAAGTTATTTCAGACTATTCTCTTGTATTTAACTTTCTTGCTCGTCTAAAGCTTTCGTCTCTTCATTTTTAGGCAGCTAGGAGTTCAATACATATTTATAATAAAACATATTTATAATACAGTAAACATTTAAATAATAATAATAACGATACGCACAACAACAATAATAATAAGAAGAAACACATACGGATTCTTTCTTAGAGAAACAATTATTTTTCATAGAGCAAAGAAGATATTTTACTGTAAAGTGTATTACTGTGTTTATATATAAGAAATCAGTCATTGTATATAGCCCTATATATTAACAATTTGTAGCCGTTTTCCTTTTTGTCATGTGATATATTACTGAATGTATGTATTATAGAAATGTATATGCTGATGCTGCCCACATAAAGTGGGACTCATGCTTATTTGTAAATAAACTTGAGTAAGACCTTCGGCAGTTTTGTTATTTAAGACATGATATTGAAAGTGATATTTGTTGTCTCATATTATAACAAATCCTAAGATTATTAAAGAAATAAGAAAAACGCTTCTACATATATTAAACTTTTATATTGTTTTCATCATAACGTATTTATTAATTTATTCCACGCGAATATATATTTTTTTAATTTCCAGATCAGACGTTGCCGCTTTATTATTCTCGTTATTGTGGAGAGTGGTGTCGGAGAGCCAATTACTATTTTCGCTTCTGTTGTATATATTTTCATTAATTATACTGATTCCATTTTTTACATAAATGCATGTTGAAGAATATAAACAAATGTATTTCTCCGAGAAATTTATCAAATTTCATAAAAAACAACAACAATGAAACAACCAAGACTTATGCTATTTACACAGACCAGTCTGCTGCAGAAAAACTTATAATAGGTTTCAGTGCAAACTACTAGGATTTCATTGTTACTGTAAGGTGTCAAAAAAAAGAAAGATAGGAATTGTTGAAAATGTTGGTGGAGCATCCCATTGTAGAGTGGTGAAGAGTGAGAATTAAAAGCTTCAGTATTTCTGCTACCATTCGGAATGATTATGAAAAGAAATTGTAACTTTAGAAAAAATTACACCAAACTCATATAGTATGTATATCATGTTTTTCTTGCAATAAGAGTCTAAAATTTCCCCATGACTTTTCAAACTTTTCATATTTGGCGTTTGTACAGCAACATATTTTAATGTTATATCATAATGTAGCAACAATATGAGTCTGAACATTTTCTAGACCAGGCCTTAATTCTTTGAATTGAGCCCGTGGACCAGGGCATTATTCAAATATTTAACATATTCTCAACAAATAACATTAGGCAATTACTAACAATAATTGTAAGGAGTATGTTCATTTCCTTTGGATGCATTAAAACTGAATAACACAATGTGAGCGAAAACTGTCATTATAATTTCTTAAAATGACGTGTATTAATATCAGACAAACACGGGAGCTGTTATGATTTTTTTACAGTTAAATGAGGTCTATGTAATACAAATTAATTGAAAGCAAAGGTGGGTAAATAAAACTCTTATCGTATTTTCAAGGAGTTTTCATAGAAGCAATGATAAATAATTTTCTGAAACGAAATAATTTCGCATTAGTGCTTTTATAAGTAATGCAAAGTTGCAAAATCTCCTGACAAATTATCACTAAGTAATACCTTTTGCTTTTAACAAGAAACTAAAAGAAATTAATTTGCAGTATTATATTCATCCTTTCAAAACTTGCTCAAGACCGGTTTGCTTAAATTCCGTTTAGTCAATGATTTTGCACTTACATTTTAAGAAAATATCTATGTTCGGTGTACGCTTGTACCTGAAATTTTGGATTTCGGGTCTCTTGTTATGTCCATTGCATTAATACTATTTAATTATTTTTGCTAATTTGTTTAGCAAAAAATATCCAAATAAAACCCCTAAAAATTAAAAATAATCAATGCGAAGAAAAATGTTAATTTACTTTTACAAAAATAAATTTTCGGATTGAGATAGTCCTCTAACATTACTGAGCTGTAAAGGAAACAACTCTAACAGACCATAAATGTACGGAAGGCGTAAGAAATGAGCAAAACGACTTTGTATTAGCACTTGATTATTGTCGTTCTATAAAACACGGTTTTTGTAATGTAAATCGTTTAATTCTTTTTCAAGGGAATTGTCGAAAATATTCATGTATTTTTGTCGATTATTTTTTTTTTTCAAATGGTAACACTTTAAGTATGTGGTTGCCATCAATACAATTACTCTGATATATATTCCCGCAATGTTAAATGGAGTGTGCATTTCTTCATGTCAAAGAAACTTGGATGAACGTTCATTTGAACGAAGCAACTCTTAATGCACTGAATTAAATTCAGATAAGTAAGATTATGTGTTCCTTTTTATATTGTCAGTAACTTCTCCAGAGTATATTAGCGTTTGTATAAGATTGACAGTTTAGCGACATAATAAAAAATATGCTGTAGGATTTCATAGATACATTTATCTTTTTAATGAATATGCGTGCTCTATGGATTTTACGTTCAAAGGAAAAGTGCAGAAACTGTCATCACAGGAGTACATGTAAAAACTTGTCTAGCGAAGGCGAACGAGAAATTAAGATTCTATTTTTAGAGCTTAAAAAGGACATTGAATTCATATTGCTGCGCCATTACTTTAAATGAAATTTTTTATTTCTTCAAAAACAATTTTTCCAAGCTCATATATTGATTATAAGACTGTTGGAATTTGTAATTACCTGCCCTTCAACTGACCGTACACGTTACTTTTGTCTTCCCAAAATATTTATTGAGTATTATTTTTCAAATTGTAAAATACAGTCTATTAAATGTTTTTTCATTGTATTTTTGTCTAAAAATTAGAACACGATGTACTCATCAATTAATATAATATTACTTCATCTTATATGTGTCTGTCTCAAAAGTTTTGAATATTATATTCGATTTGAATACATAGACATAATTAGAAGAAACTTACTCACCAATAATAATATTCATGCACTATATCTAGGTATTCAAGACTGGTTATTTATTTAATTCAATTTGAATATCATTAAATAATGATAATCATTCACTTTATCTATGTATACATGTAATCCAAACTGTTGAAAACAAAATCCATCCAATCTGAATCACTATAAAACGTTCTTATAAATAACCGTATTCCTCCATTATATGTACGTATATTCCAGATTATACTAAAATTGAGGTCTGATTTGAATATCACAAATAATCATATTCCTTCACTCCACCTATGTAATACCCAAATTGTATTAAGGATTAACTCAGATTCTAAACACTAAATACTTAATTTCAAAAACACAACCACTTCTTCGCGAAATTTCCAATTCTGATCAAAAACAGAGAATTGTAAGGCATACAAATATTGCTTTAAGCTTTTCCAATACCCATTGATGAAAGCTGTTGTCCGTAGTGATTGTTATTTGTCACCTTTGGAAGTAGGAGACAGTATTGTAATGTTCCATTCATGCACACAATCATTGCAATACCTGAAAAATATATATACACAGATCGAACGGATGTAGACAAACTCAAGGAATGCAGCACATTATACTCGAATCGTACAGAGATGTATGTATGTTCATGGATAAGTCGACAATGCATAGCTTATATGTGTCGAATTACCATGCAATACAACTCATTAAATAATTAGGCAACGTGAACATATCGAGAGTGAAGAAAAAATATATAAAATATTACAATTGGGTACCGCCGGCAAAACACCATTCTCAGGTTTAAACCGGATAATAATGCACCAGTACTCAATTGTAATCCCCATCTTGTTCCATTGCTACACGACAGAATGTTATACCTAAAAGTTATGCCAACGAGGTGAATCCGTTATACACGTTATGGTATCAGAAGCCAAGATAGGAAGAACACCCACAAATAAACCCAACTCGACTATGTGTTCAAATAAGAGCAAGCCTAACACTACATATAGCAGAATATAAATTATGGTGCAAAACAAGAAAGCAATATTTACGATACCGCTTGGGTTCTTCTATTTATTTAATGACTATCTTTAAATGCGGTTGTTTCTGTCACTGTTACATGTAAAGATATATCCGTCATCTACTTTTGTGTTTCAACCAAGGTTTCAGTACAAATGTGGAACAAAATTGACGGTGCATCATTTCTAAACCCTGAAATGTCAAATTCTAACCATAGTTTTTGTTTTCGAATTCTTCTGTTACGAATATTACTTATCAGGTTTTGAAATTAAAATATCAGTTAATGCGATAATTTTCAAAATAACCTAACATTTGTGTTGTTTAAATAAATAAAAACACACCTCATTTTTTAAAAAAGCGACCAAGCAGGCTATGTTGTACATTTATGAAAGCAATTCTTTTGAACATATATTACTTATTTTAAAATGTTATGTTCTGAAGGTTATAGGAATGGTTCTTAATTTCTATATTTTTTGACACATTCAAGTAAGTTCCTGGTAGAATCTAATAATAGATCATTCTGCAGACTGGCATATTAACATAGATGTAAAATTCATATAAAATATTATTTGTTTGATATTTTAGGTACACATTGTGGTGTCTGTACTCGAATGCCAACATTCATGGAATCAGGATGCTGTCAGGAGTATGACACTGTATTACCCAGCATGAAGGCTTTATTGTGAACTGCCCCAATATCCATGTTTTAGAAGCATCATATTACGAGTTTGTTGAGACTGAGGGTTACCCCTTAAAAGACCAATTCATACACAAGTTAGTAAATTTGAAACCACGAATTGGTGTCCAAGTAGAACATAACTGAATTTCCCTCAACCTGATACATTTTTAAAAGCTTATAATCTATTGCAGCCCTGGCTGATTCGACTTAAGTTGTTTTAGCATCAAGCTGTAATTTATCTAATTAGCAATTAAGTGTAAACAAAAGTAAAAGTAGTTAAATTATGATACATACATAAACTCAACTAGTTGAATTTACCAGTTGCATTGTAGACAATTTTAATATCAACGAGTTAACACCAGCTTTTATTTGACAATTTGATTTTCAAGGCCCCGTAAGGACTAAGACATTGTTTGCTTCCGGTAACATGCTAAAAAAATAGGGTAGGTAGGTCGGTTATATTTTTTGGATTTTTTTTATTGTTAGGCTTTTCGGAGATTATTTTTGTGTCAAAAAATTAATACAAATAGGGGGATTATGCCTTTAGAGTATCAGTACGTTAATTTCTATCATCACTGACCATGTCTAAAGAATAAAAGTGCCGTTTTGCAACTTTTTGCCAAAAAAATTGAAAAAAATATCCAAGGCCATAAAAAATTAAGAGTCGGACCAAAAATTTAGTGTAGGTCTGGATACCGGAAACAAATTTTTTTTACGCCTTACCAATTAAAAGGTCTGTAATCTAG
This sequence comes from Mercenaria mercenaria, assembly GCF_021730395.1. Lineage (NCBI taxonomy): Eukaryota > Metazoa > Mollusca > Bivalvia > Venerida > Veneridae > Mercenaria > Mercenaria mercenaria. The sequence goes on from NW_026463428.1 coordinate 6,439, forward strand.
CTAAATTTAATAAGTCCTGTCCTATATCTTTATATATCATGATCAATACATGTAGCTTTTAAAATGTTATTTGCCTTGCGTCTTATAAAAGATATCTATTAGTACAAGGTACAAAGAAAATGCAGTGCGGACATCTGTTTTCAGAGCAATTAATTTTGAATGAGGAAATAACTTAACCAGGTAAAATATATTTGGTATCCTTTTTAAAAACTCCCGTTGTTCTACAATTACAAGACTTAGAAATAAACACACTTCATCATTATGTCCGTTAAATGATAAGAATAATAGTTATTATTTAACTCAAACTTACTGACACTGTCAGCATTCGTTTTCTCGTCATGTTAGAGAAGACCTGTGTTGCCACTCCAGTGCCTTTCGTCTTCTTGTTACTTACTGATGTCGCTAGAATCTTTATCTTTCGTGATATGCGGGATAACACTTCAAGAATCATTCAATTTATCTGAAAGGATAATCATTCAATTTATCTAAAAAAATATAATTCTAGCATGAACATAACTGCGTATTTGAAATTTTATCAACCCTTTGCATTTCTTCTCTTATATAATGATTGAATGAGTTTCCAGAGAAGGTACTTGCCGAACGTAAACTATTTGTCAAGTTTGTTGTTTGATTCTTAACAGTTTTATATGTACAATCGGTTCTTGTGCAATATCCATAAATTGGTTTAGGCATTCGAAAGTAAGAGAAACATAAGTTGTGCTTTCTTCCAGATTATTGGTGGTATATCTTTAATACAGTGAAAGTGTGAGTCTTTCTGCAAACGTTTTGAAAATGAATTATCTATGAAGTAGATTATAGCTCACACAAATTACCAAGCAAAACGTTCAAACGATACTGCTTGTAAACGCCATTGACCGTTGCTATATCCATCCAACAAGTTGTGGCAAGTTTTTAATCAACAAGATAATAATTAATCCTTATTGGTTTTATTTTCACTTTTTTTTTTATATACATATCAAATAAAAGTGACTTTCAGAATTAATCCCTTCTGTCTGCTTACGTCTATATTCCAAGAATAACTAGAAGAAAATAATAAAAGGTTTAACTCCACAATCGACCTACAACAAATTTAGTATAAATTAAAAAAAGAAATCTCGAAATTTTAAAAAGCAACATTTTACCGTGATGCATTCAAAAGAGGGAAAGAAAATTCTGCACAGTATATAGTAGTTTTCGGCGGAATAGCAGTAGATCTATCATTAGTATATTCAATTCATTTATTTCCTAGCTAAGTTATTCAAATGAAGTTTGTTTTTAAGTTCCAAATTATACAACATTTTATTTACTTTTGTATATACATTTTTTTCGATAAGGAAATCTGGCTCTTATACTTCGTTTAAGTCTTCTAATATAAGTTTGTTCTTCCAATACTTTTTTAATTATTTTATCATTTGATAGTATTCAAAATAATCACCAAACAAACTGCAAGAAATTGAACGTATAGAATTCTTTTGATCTGTAGTCAAAATATGTTTTAAATATACTACGCGTTTTTCTAGCCACTGTTTATAGAAGAATTTGTTTCCTTTGTTATCTAATAAATGACTATTGTATCATAATATTTGTGTTGAAATACAATTAATTTCTTCTTTATAATTAACCTTGCACAATATTTTAAAATTTCTTCAAGGAAAATTTACTTCAGATCAGGAACATGTTTTTGTTTACTTTTGGATTTGAAAAAGGCGAGACCTCCATGTTTCTAGAGTTCTTGTCCATACAATTCTTGCCATTCTGCATTTTTTTTTACTCATCTTTTTATCCAACTAGCTTTTACGGCAGTTAAAATGCATCTGTATCTATCATTTTTAAGCCTCCATTTTCATATTCTGGAATAATTATATTTCTTGCTATTTTATATGGTTTTGACTCCAAAAATCGATCAAACTTGCAGTTTTTTTTATTTTCTGTATAATATTCAGAGACGGGTTTGCCAGAACCATCAATGGATATATCAGTTTTGGAACTTGGCCCATTTACTCCATGTAAGAAGTGTATTCTTAAATACTGTTATTTTTGGTTCCAAGTTTAATTTATGAATTTGTTGTCCTTTAATGTCCTTATTTTTCATAACAGCTATGGGAAGAATTTCAATGCATATAATAAAAAGATAAGGGGACAGGGGGCAATCTTGACGACCTCCCTTTTTATATAAAAAATGTCAGACCTATGTCCTTCGTTTGAAATGCAGCTTTTTGTATCATTACAGAACAATTTGACCCATTTTAAAATTGATTCTCCAATATTAAAATGTTTTAGACATTTAAACATGTACGACTGGTCGATACTTTCAATTGTTTTTAGAAAGTATGTAAAGACGATAACACCTTTTTCATCCATTTTGTTTACTTGTTCAATAATAAGCAATATTCTCATATTGTCTCCAATGTTTCGAAATTTTATTAATCAAGTTTGGTTATTATCAATTGTTTTGGTGGAAACTTTCTCGATCTTTTTAGCTATAGCTATTGTTGCGATTTTGTAGTCAACATTTAGCAGTGAAAATGGCCTCCAGTTATTAATATTTAATAAATCTTTCCTTTTTGTAAGAGAATTAATACATTGTTTTTGTAATTCTTTTAAGTTACCATGTTGAAGGAGTAGTTGACTGAGTTAACAAAAAAGCCTTTTCTATCTTTCCAAAATATAAAACTCTGTCGTTGAACCACCAGAGTCTAAGCTGTTCATGTTCTTTATTTCCTTTAGTGCATGACAATATTCATTTTTATTTGATTGACCTTCACAAGACTGTTTTTCGTCGGAATTTAGTTTTATATTTACCTGTTCGAAAAAAGATTCGTTTTCATTTACTGTTTGATAATTTTTATATGGATTTTCATAAAAGAGTTTAACATGTCCGATTATGTCCTTTTTCATATACTAGTGTTTCTTTTCCATTTGTTTTTAATTTGTTTATTATTTTTCATTCGGCTCGTTTCTTCTCTAAATTTGCGAAGTATTTTGTATTTTTCTGCTCCTTTTTTTCATTTAACTGTTGCTCCCAAAAGAATACTTTCCAATTGCTCATCAAATAATTCCTCTAATTTATTTTTATTTGTTTTAAGTTCTGCCAGAAGTACTTCATCAGACGGTTTTTTTGTGTGAAAAATTCTAGTTTCTAAATCTTTAATATTTTCCTCTAATTTGTGTTGTTCCTCATTTCTTTCTTTTTATTTTTAACAGAGTATTTTATTGATACATCTCTTACTGTACCTTTATTAAATTTCCAAAATGTATTTGAATATGTTTCTTTATTAAAATTTGCTGTTTCAGTAATAGACTTCCTGAATTCGTTTTGTAGAATGATACTTTTATCTAATTTGAAAAAAAACATGGCATTTTTCTTGTTTCTTTTTATTTTCTAATTTAATATGTACAATAAAAATGGTTTTATTTATAACTAGCATAAATATTATATTTTGAAACAGTATTTAGTAAATTTACAGACACTAAAAAAATAATCTAGCCTGCAGGATATAGGTGGTTTCTGATTGGCGTGCCATGTAAACCTTTTTATATTTGGATGGGTATTTCACCATATATCACACCGGTCATTATTCAACAACATATATCATTTACTTTTTATAGAACATTTAATGTTTGTATTTTGTCTGCCATTCATTTTGTCAAGGTTATATTCTAGGACCACGTTAAAGTCTACTACAACAATATTTTTTTCTGAATCAATTGAACTGTGTCATTCTTCTCATTTATGATTTTTTTTTAATATCTGCTTGCTTTACAGACTGACACAGAATTCTTTTCCTAAGTTTCAGAAAGGTATATTCTGCATATGATACAATATTTTTCGTGTTTATATTTAGATTGTTGATAAAATATTCTTTTCAACCATATTTTGCGGTTTTGCGGTTACCTCTTAGGTGCGACAACGACCTAATTAAGCGAGTTTATTTCATTTGATGGGTTCATTTAAAGGTTGATC